>NW_015641089.1:160827-179140 GCF_001515625.1 Sinocyclocheilus rhinocerous
AAAGTGAAAGTAAAATGCGCACACCGCTTTTACAAGCTATTTAAAAGCGAAGGAAAGCGAGGAAAAGAGGGAACACCCCCGCCCCCGCTGTGATACCGGTATTACCGGTGTTGTCACACGTCGATTAACCGGTGGGAAAATTTCCTCACCATCACAACCCTGCCTGAGATGGCTTGAACAACACCGATAAACCATATACTGTTGCTGTCGAGTCTTTATTGTCTTCATGTTTTATCATTCAAAATGTTTATATGTTCTTTTTATCGATTATTTTATGTAGATAAATTGAGTAAAATTGGTTTCATGCATTCAAGGTGAACATGATTCTTTTTCCACTTTTAAAACAAATAAATATTAACCAATAAACATAATATACCATACTAATGGCTGGTGACATCAGCTTGTTTGTAAGGCGAAGCAAGTTATTAACCTGCACAGAAAAAAAAACTAGTTAATAATTATTATATAATTAATTATATAGTTAATAATTTTCACTCAAATTGCTAGTAAATTTTGCAAATAATTACAAAGAAATTTCAAGTAACACATTGAATTTAAAATGAAACTTTGAAGTAGAAAAACTGAAACTGTATTTTCTTGTAAAACCCAATAATCGGTTTACAATTTCGGTAAATCATTTTTTTATAGTTTGCACTTGAAATAATGTGCACTTAACAGGTTGCATTAGTCAGTTTATTTTACTACTTGTATATTTTACCAAACCAAAACTAACTAAAGTCGGCTCGTCTGCCCCTTTCATGTCTAACATCATCTGTTTGAGATTTCACCCAACTCTTCACCGGAACCCAAAAATGAAAAATTCAACACCAGGAAACAGCGCTCATTGTTTAGTGTGCACTCTAGGTAGTCGTCAACATAAATATTTCATCGGTTTATTCCCTCTGAACTTCTTTGTTATCCTGAAAACCCTCACATCCACAGGTCTGCCATCACAGAGAGACGTCAAACACTCTGAGGAGGCAAAGACGGCTTTCTGCCCCAGAAACAAACCCCGCAGTCGTGATTACAATAGGCTGTTTACATCACAGTGTCACAAAATAACATTCAAGGTTATTCTGGAAGTACACGAATGGAGGACTTTACCAGTGCATGTAAACTGCCAACTAAATTTCAGTGAACTTTTGGGAAGCAAATTACTAGGTTTATTCCTGCCTCCGAGACGTGAGATGAAGGCAAAAACAGGCACGCAGTGAAAGACAGGGGCCAGAGCCAGGGAATGGAAACACAAGCGGAGCGCTCCAAACCCTCCAGCACGTGACCTCGGACTGCCGTCTCTACTGGGACAGCGGCAGTGGAACGACTGACGGGCCTGATTTATTCTCAGCAGCCCGACCAACAAACCACCCTGTGTGGCATCACCACGTTTACAACCGCACAGGGCAGCATTACGGCTCTGTCTGTCCTCTTGACCCAGACACGGACATGGACAAATAAACTACAGGAACAGCTTTGGAAAATGGGAAAAAGGAAGTAGAAAAGAACACATATTGCAAAATGGATTATTCCAGATTGGACATCAGTTTTATTCTGTTTTAATGTGGTAAGTTGTTCACATCCTGCTCTGTATTTTTGCATCACTTCACATTTACATGTAAATGGTAGGATTGGAAATATAAAATTCTCGAATTTGAATCGATTCTCATTTTGATGAAGCATTATCGATTTTTAAATTCCAAAAATGTATGTTTTAGTCTATGCTGTTTTCAGCTTATGCTTGAACAGAACTTCACTAAACATCATTTGTACCGTGTCTACCATAGAATAATCACAATTTAATAATTTTATAACAAATTTTAAACAATAAATCTGGTTTTGGAGCTCTTTATTGTGGCGTGGCAGTTAGCTATATTCGCCTTAGTTCAAGCAGCACATGAACCAATCATCTCGTCCTCGTTACTACTAGTTATAGCATGAAATAAACATGAATGAACATCAGAAGGTATGCTGAAAATACAGTACAACTTAATGAAATGTGTCATGTCTCATGTAATCACTTAATCAGTGTTTCAACCATGAAAGACGTCAATAAAACAGCTTGCAAACAATGTGACTTATCGTCACATTTACCCCAGAAAAGCCATTCAGTGTCCATAACTTGATAGTTAGCTAGAAAAATTAACTCTAAAGAGGAGAATTTTAATAAATATATGCACTATATTGAATATTTATTATTTTACTAGGCTTGTTCTTTAAAATTGAATGTATGTTTGAATAAATTCATCATGAAAACTAGTTATTACAGCCACTGTTTAAATGTTAATACTTAAAACATGAAATGCTACAGAAGCTAATCTGTTTGTTGCTGCCGTGTGTTTTGAGTTTGAGCTCCATCAAGTTAATTCTTTGTAGTCTAATTTTTTATCTTAAAATCAATTTTATACACCATCATTTTCGTTTCTATAACGTGTGAATATATCCCCTATCGTATTCTACAACAAAAACAATCAGAGCGCCTTGTTATCACTAGTTCTAATTTTGACTTCCCGAGTCCGCTATTAGCATATAGCCCACTAGCATCGCCAGCGTGGTTGCCGCTAATATCGCTTACATTACTAATACTCTCTTCACACACATTACCATTGTTTTACTCACTGTTACTTGCTTTAATGGCGGATGTGTGTCTACCTTTGAGTGCAGGTGAGGACACGTTCAAGCTGCATTCGGTGCAGCTCGAGCTGGAGGCCGTGGAGAAGCAGATCCGCGACCTGGTGGAGAAGCAGGCCCAGCTGAGGGAGCGGAGAGCCGCGCTGGTACATTTCTGCCATATGTACATTAATTGACAGTCACCACTGATAAGCTACCACTAAATATTGTAGAAACTTAATTTGCTGTAAAGTTGCTTTGCAATGATTTGTATCGTGAAAAGCGCTGTACAAATAAACTTGACTTGACTTGACTATAGAAACATAACTATATTATTAAAAAGTTATTATTATAATGTTATTCTTATAAAAACAGCCTTTAATGAGCAATCAAATCAGTTGTTGAATTTTAACCTTTAATATTATAGTAATATACCAACTGTCAGTATTCTCTGTATATTTTACAGCATTAGTTGAGAGACTTTTATTTTCCTTGAGAGACATTGACAAACTGTACCTGATAATATCCAAATGATATTAAATCAAAAGAAGCAAGGTTGGAATTGAATCGAATAGCAAGCTCAAAATTGAATCAAATCGTTAAATTTGTAATGAATAGCCCTAATACATAGCGTAATTCAGTTTGTGTAAATACAGTACGGCAAAAGGACAGGCAGAAAATGTTGCAGTTGAACACACGAACGTAATCCAGCAGCACAGCGCTAAACAAACAACAGGAAACTGCAATCAAATATTCAGAGGTAAACTGTTTACCAATGACCAAATATTCTCTGAACGGAGAAACACTGAGTCACAAAACCTGGCAGGAATCAAGACACAAAGACAAATCAGAGCAGAGGGAATCATGCTACTTTCTTGGTGGCCGGGAACATTAAGGCCAGAAACCAGTTTGCAGATACAAACGTGACCAACCATCTCAGCAAGAGCCTCTTCATGCTCTTGCTCCACCATGAGAGTAATTGACTTGAAAGTAAAAACTGATCGTAGCAGAACACAGTTTACGCTAATGTCTGCTACGGCTCCCGTTGCAGCCACATGTTCTACAAAAATAGGACTTGCGTAGCTTGAAGCTTTTGCGTTCATAATTGACATTCTAAGTCAATGTCATAATTAGGACTTTGAAAGTGATAAAAATACAAATACATACAAATCAGAAAATCTTAAGTCATAAAAAGTCTTAATTATGAATAAAAATTATGACAAAAAATAATAATTTTGACTTTTTATGTCATAATTACGACTTTATTTGTATGCATTTTAATGCATTCAAAGTCATAATTATGGCAGTCAAAATTAAGAAAAAAAAAAACTTTTCAATAATAATTGTATTTATTTATTTATTATTTATTTTATGCTTTTTTGCCATAATTATGACTTAGAATGTATAAAAACACAAGTACCATACAAATCATGAAATTATACATCATAAAAAGTCACAATTATGATATATTAATTCTTAATTATAATTCAATATGTATAAAAAATTTGACTTTTACTAAAATTATAGTTATGAATTCTATATATTTCTTAATACTTTCATAATTCATAATGATGTGACAATGACAAATACATACAAAGATGAAAAACTAGTCATATTTGTATCTGTATTTATTTGTATGTATTTTTTTAATACATTCTGTCATAATTAGGAAAATTATGACCAAAAAAATCTACTTTCAATGTCATGATGTATTTTTGTAATGTATGAAAAATACTCCCAAATAAAGAGCATATAAAATTTTTTTTTTGCATTAGGAATTGTGGTCTAACACAATTTGCAATGCAACAATGTACAAAAGCTTAGCTTGAAGCTTTTGTGTTCAAATGCTTGCATTATTCAATATGTTTCGAGATTAAAGGGATAAAAACCTTCCAAACCTGTATGAATTTTTCTTCTATGGAACACAAAATAAAACATTTAGAAAAACGTCTCTTTTGTCTATACAATGAAAGTCAATTGGGAGCAATCAGTAGCTATGTTTACATGCAACCAAACAATCCGTTAGCAATTGGATTAATGGTTAAATCAGACTGAAAAGCCTTTATGTAAATGTTTAAATTTATCCAAGTCATCTCGATCCCACTGAAACTTCGATCCGACTGGAAGTAGTGGTGTAGACCTGAAACAATCCGATCAATAGGAAAAAATTAAGAATGTAAATGCTTGAATCCCACTACTTTCTCATCAGATTCAAAGATACCTTAAGATTGCAATGTTTAGGGTTCAAATAAACAGAACCTTTCAGATGAAAATTAGTGCATGTAAACATACCTAGTGTTGTTTTAGACCCCGCAGACTTTCATTGTACACATAAAAAGTGTAATCAAAATTAAAATAAGTCATATCTTATAATATCATATCATAATATCTCAGAAAAAGGAAAGACATACAGGTTTGGAATGACATAAAAGCTGAGCAAATGATAACAGAATTGTCATTTTTGATTGAACTTTCTCTTTAAATTTGCAAGACAAGTCTGACAGACAAAAAGAACATGATGGGCTTTAAAAATTAAAATCACTATGGGTGCAGGGCTCGACATTAATGCTTGTCCGGGACAAGTGGATTTTGTGAAGGGGCAAGTGAAAGAGAATTTTACTTGCCCGACCGGACAAGTAACATGATTAAAACATCAATAACAAACAATAACTAGGGCAGCACCGAAAATTTGGCGAGATTAATTATGATTATTACTTTGTGTAAACGGTGACTGATAACGGATAATGTATGGACAGTATCAAGGTCGCATCAGTTGAGGCTCGCGCAGCCTGACTGACTCGCAGAGAAATCAAAACTAATAAGTGCATCTGCACACAAAGAAACAAACGAAAATAGTTCTAAGCAAAGCCACAGCAGAACAGTCGCGCATCAGAGCAGCACACAACAGTGTTTCGTTACTGAATGATTCAGTATTTTTGAACAAATCGGGTGAGTCAATGATTCAGCGAGCCATTCATAAATACAGTCACTTGCTTCATTTATTGAATGAATCAGCCATTTGAACGAATCGGTTGAATCAAAGACTCACTCATTAAGACAGTGACTTGCCGCCACCTACTGGTGGTTTGGTTTCATATTTAAAAATATCATTGCATTTTTCCAACATTTCATATTTGTATGTTAAATAAAAGTAAAACATTAATCTTATAACATTTATGCATTTGCAATTTTACTTTGTAAATGCATTTATGGAACCGCTTTTATCTTCATTAAACAGTCTGAGTAAATATATCTAAATGGCACTTTTGATGCAGCATCTGTGTTTCCTCTGCAGTGGAAAGATGGAGTTTGTTGATACTGATTTCATTTGAATGGTAACAACCATTCAGTGTCTTATTATTCTAACTGAATGTATTGATAAAATTTAAGAATTTGACGTAAATGATGACAAGTACATTTAATAAGGTTAGGAAAATAATGCCCTTCATAAAGTTAAAGTGTCCTAGAAATCAATTGAAAGCAAATAACACAAATATGCTGTTTAAAGTAAGACCTGATAGAGCACTGATGAGACTATTGCTTAAGAATAATCAAGGCTTAATGTCGAGCCCTGGGGTGCGACTAATTAGGGGTGGGCGATCGATTTTATATCGTGATCGATCTTGAAGACGTCTACGATCTACCTTTCAAGCGAACCGTAGAGATCGTGATCTTTTATGTCCTCATAATAATGATAAAACTACAGCAATGGCTGCCTATTAGATGACTTTGGCTGGTCAAATTATATCACGCGTCTCTATCATGTGTCTTTCATGCGTAGTGACGTATTAAAAAAAAACAACTCCACATGAGCTAGCAGTAGTACTGCGATGAATCAAATTTTTGTTTCAGTTTCGATTTGTGCCGCAAGCTGTTCCAATCATTTCAAGCTGCAAGCTTTTGCCTCTCCTTAACTTAACGTCCAATCAGTCCAATCATGCAATGTGACTGTCATAAAATACAGTCTACTGTGGGGCATGCTTTATTTTAAAAAGAGTTATTAAAAGCGCATTAAATGCGAAAGAGACTGTTCCACAGGTGCGTTCTGTGCACGCGCTTCAAGGCAGCGCTAACACGAACAAGCAAAGTATATGTGGAGTTTCAGGCACGCGCATAAATGGTCAGATATACACAATAATATGTCAAAATGTCTGTCTTGGCGAGTATTTACATAAAGACAGTCAGTTATGTCTTAAGTGAACATAAGCAATTGGGAAAGAAATCGGATGCATGTCAGTATATTAGATCCGTGCATTCTGTCTTAAAGAGACAGCAGCCTAATAAACCTACTGCTGTCTGCGTCATTAATGTTAATCAAACAACAAAAGACAGAGAAAATCACTCACTGCTCTTGAATGAATCACTTTAGAACTTTAATAAGAAGCAACGTATATTTGATTCATACAGTGATGCAGTGTTTTAAAGTTAAACTCAGGCTTTAATGTCCATTTTGGTTGTTTAATCCAATACTGCGTTTTAAATTGTTCAAATAGGTAAGTCATAGGCTTGTTCCACTCTGGATATTCTCAATAGTACATCTCAAAATTGGGAAGATCGCAATTCAGATCGTGGATCGTGATTGTGTGAGACAAGATCGTGATATGATATTTTGGCAAGATAGCCCACCCCTTCGACTAATTACTAAAGAATCTTTGAAAAGGACAGTGTGAAATTTCTGCCAGTTCCTGTATGATGCTGTACACACACACACACACACACACACACACATGCTACATATTATCTGCAAGCGTCCAAAATCCCAAAACCATTTACGCTCACATCTGCTATCTCAACAAAAACGTAATTCATACCCCTGGACCATTTTTTTCATAAAAAAAAGGTGCTGCTATCCTCAGCGTGCACTGCAGTCTGCTATTCAAACTCTGCAATGCATCACAAGACAATATCAAAGCCCTAAAAAACGCAGTGCATTTTTAATATAACCATGGCATATTATAAACGGCTTCATTTTAACATGATCCCACAGGTACAATATAACAGCACCAAACCTGCTTAATTGCTTTATAAAACACAATAAATATATTAACGATGCAAAAATTCATTAAAAAGTTATTTTATTAAGCAAATTCATTAACAGGACTCATTACTCAAGAGAGCAATACTGTATTCTTCAGATGTCCGTGGCATTAAACGGGATGTGTTATTATTTAAGTATCTAGATATAAACACACAGTTTAAGTAATGTTAACTAACTTGCTCAGCAAGATTCACTTCAAATTGTTGCTCTAAAAAATAAAAGTGACTATAGAAGCAATGCTGAAAATGAAACACGTATTCCAGAAGTGGAAATATCTCTTTGAAATGGTTGTTTACATTGAGGATTCATGAAAATTGAAGCGTATATATAAATGTACAGACAGTAGTACAATAATGAATTTCATTCATGCCATGCGCTATGTTTTATTAGAGCTCCTGCTGTATGACATTTTAAAGACGGCACAAAGCAATACCGTTCAGATTAAAAAGTGAGAAAATACAAAAAGATGAAATTGACATAGTACTAAATCCTAATTAGCACAAAAAAAAAAATCTACTTTTTTTGTCATAATTTTGACTGTCATAATAATGACTTTATTTGTAAATGACATAACTCAAAATTGTAACAAAGTCATAATTATGAGTCAAAACTATGACAAAAAAAATCAACTCATGTATTTTTATCATATTTCTGAATTTATTTGTATTTATTTTAATACATTCTAAGTCATCATTATGACAGTAAAATTATGACCAATAAAAATCTACTTTTTGTCATAATTATGACTTGGAATGTTATAAAAAAATACTAATACAAATACATACAAATCATAAATAAAAATATATATATATCACATGCCAAGTCATAATTATGAGTCAAAATTATGACAATTTAACTTTTTCACCATATTATGACTTTATTAGTATGTAAATACATTATAAGATATAATTATGACAGTCAAAATTATGTCTATATTAGAATGTATTAAATATATACAAATACAGACCAAAAACTAGCCATTTAATTTTTATTTATAATAAAAAAATACCATTAAGTAATTGGTACTTATAATAGTAATAGTAATAGTAATGTACTGCAGGCTCAAAATACACCGATTTGTCATTTGACAATCTTATAAATATTAACACAATCCCACATAATACAGATATTCCCCCAAAATCTGAGCAGACAAAAGTCTGCAGATTCTGCATGGGTCTGTAGCACCTTTTGGTATTACTTTTTTGGCAGTTCTATCATATTCTTCCATATTCACCATGTAAATATCAAGGTATATAAATACAGCAAACATTCAGTGTCACGGTTTATCTGAAAGTAACATGGTATACAATCCCTGTACCGTAGTACTACCACTGCAGTATGTTTGTACGTGTAAAGCCACAGTTTGCACAATTACTCTACAAATGAAATGCTGGAATTTCCATTTACTGTGACAGAACATAATAGAATTTAAGCTATTGTCTGATACAGTAAGCACACAGTTTACAAATAATACAGAACCACAGTGAAAGCAATCATAGCGCACGCAAATCTCCGTAATGCGGCCTCTGTATACTTACGAAGGGCTGGCTTTTGTCCGTCTTTAAATACTGCAATATACAACATGATTATTGCTGTTAGCACTAACATATTCACTTCTGAAAGGGTAGACCCAGAAACGACCTTCCCAGAATGCTTTGGATTTATTGAGGTGTTACTGAAGGAAAACAAATGGACACCACATAGGTCAGAACTGTAACAGACAGCATTATAGCACAATATGCTCTGTATTTCAAAGAAGAAGTGTCATGACAGAGTTCAGATGGCACGTTTGTGTGCTAGACATCTGCTTGGTGATGCATTCGGAGTGATGGAAAGTGTTATAGTGTGAAAAAAGGTGCAACAGCAGCATGTCGTCATCAGACCGAGTTAGCGTTGTGCTAAATCTTTCGCATAGCACCATACTGCTCATACTAAACACACACTGCAGGTCTCGGCATAACCATACAGAGGAAGAGAAAGTGGCAGGCCTTTCCTGAAGCCCTCTGAAACGGCACGGATCTGGTGTTTTTGAGACGACGCGCTCTAAGAAGTCCCGTGCGTGAGTCACGGACTGCTGCTACAAATAAAAATCAGGAGTAATGAATCCAGCAGAGACACTAAAGCTTTATGTAATAAAAAGACACAATCATTCTACTTCAAGTGCTTTGAATATCTGCAGCACAAAAGTGTGCAAAACAGAAAAACTTATACTATGAAGAAAAGATTAAGATGAACAATTTTATATAACTTTACTTTTCTTCTGAACAGAACAGCTTGACAAAAATTTAAATAACCACTGGCTATTGTATTGACCATTTTTGGATAATTCAGTTAATTGAATACTGTACAAATTAAAGACATCTTCACATTGTTATACTTGAGTTAAAAAGCCGGACTGCGAATTTAACCACCCTCAACTCCCGAACCCCGGGGGCTATCGACGCGGCGGTGGTCTCATTCGAAAGCGGGCTATATGTTCTGTAAAAAAAAATTTCACATCGGCCGATAATATTGGCAAAACGATATATCGGTCGGGCTCTAGATTTTAGCCTAGGATTATAGGAATCTTTTAGGATTTAAAAAAAATGTTTTGTCTCAGACAACCAAATCGTGGCCAAAATCGCAGAGTGTGAGCTGGGCTTTAGGAAGTATTAAAAATGCATACAAATAAAGACCAAAAACTAGGGATGTAACGATTAACTGCGAGCCGGTTGAAAATCGATTCAAATATGTGACGATTCAAATCGGTTGAGATGCTAAACAAATCGCGATTCATTTAGGTGTAGGAGTTTATATGAATGCATGTCTGAGGGGAATTTACTGTCTTTAGAAAAGTTTAGATGGTATTTTTTCTTTTCATCTTGCCTCTGTATAACGCATATTAAAGCAAGCAATAATAAAAGGACACATTTAATTTATAATTTGTCTTAAATCTCATTTTGTAAAAATAAATAAATAAATAATCGTGAATCGAATCGAATCGTGAAATCAAAATCGTGAATCGAATCGAATCGTGAGTTGAGTGAATCATTACATCCCTACCAAAAACTACCTAATTGTTTTAACTGATAATAAGAAAAATACCATTAAGTAATTTTACTATGTTTACTTTTTGCATTGTCGTACTGCAATGCAGTAAATTAATTGTTTGGCAAAATCAAACAACCAAATTCTTCATGTTGTACCACCTTAAGCTAACACAATGCAACAAAGTCCTTTCTTCATCACTCTCAAATAACAAAGCAGCAGAGTATAGTACAGTAAAATGTCATATTTATCTACAGTGGTATAAATAAAGCATGGTATAAATGTCTAAATTTCTACTGTTGTGCAATATACAGTCATACCGTCAAGTACTATTGTAAAACTGCATATCAAAACATAGCCTAGTAAAACTACACAGACATTTCTTTGCTTTTTAAATAGGACATACAATAATTTATTATTCAAGCCTAATAACAATTACTATAAACTAACCCAAACCCACACAACACTCCAACAAGAAAATGTTAAAATAAACATGGTTTACTTTATTTATGAACAGTTTTACCTAATGGGTTCATCGCCAAATATGCCCAAAATGGAGGTTTGTTAGATTTAGCTCACTTTTGAAGACAAATTTGTCCCCGAAGTGTATCTAAGTGAACACACACACACACACACGTTGGACAGCATGTGAAAGAGCTGCATGGAACACGGAAACCTGATCTAGTGACTGCAGAGGAGGACAGACACGCTAAGAATAGTTTCTACACACAGCACGCGCTCGCAGTGCACATGTGGACGCTAGAAAACCTGTATTTTGATGTGTGTATTGAGAGTGTGTGGTCGAAATGAGACGTAGACCCAGTCACACTTTCATATCGTAACGAGCCGTTTGTCATCCTGCGATGGGAATTTTTAGAAGTTGACATTTTTTGAACTTCAATTACAATGTGTTCTCGGTTTCAATTTCAAAATGACACACACACACACACACACACACACACATATGTATATTATACGATTATAGTTAACATTTTACTTGACAAGTAATGCATAATCTTATTATATACACAGAAACAAATCATTTGCAATCTTAAATCAAAATGAAATGGGCTTACCTCTTAAATAACTTTAAATTTTCAACTGTTGTCACTAACTGAGCGTTATATTTAATAATACCCAATAGACAATTAGACTTATTTAACCTGAAATCAGTTCACAACCAATCAATTCCCAATCACTAAAATCAAGTCCCATCTTTTTATTTTTTAATATTCCGTTTTAAAATGTAAAATGAACTGCAAGTGGACAAAAATCAGAGTTAAACGATATAATTGTGAATAGATAAGTCTTATAATACAGTAACAGTTTTCAGTAAGGTTCAATTCTGCTGCTGTTCATTGTTAATTCATCAAATTGTAACTAATGTTAATTTATACGACTTGAAATGTTAAAAAATCTATTATTAGTTGTAGAAATGAACTTAAAATGGATAAATTGTTATAAAGTATTGCTCAAACATGTACTAAGTTTTGCCTAACGTACTTTAACTTAGAAAGTATTTTGAGAATTATCAAATTAGCCAAAATATTTAATAAACAATAAAAAAAAAATTCTAAGTTACGCATTCAAGTTCTGACAAAATCTGGCTGTGAAGAAAAGTAAAAATAATTAGCTTTGTACGTTTCGTGTGTTTTTAAACAGACTGCAGAAAAATAATTAAATCTGAATGATTTCTAGAAAAGAGTGATTTCGAATCATTTCAGAGCTCTAGTGCCGTTTTGAATGTGAAGTCGAGCTGTCATTGGCTATTGCTGAAGGTCACATGACAAACCCAAGCTTCCAATTACGAGAAAGCATTTTCCATTCGGGCATTTACCAACACACACGCATTAACACTCAAGCTCAAACATGAACACGCCTCACACACAAACACATCTCACCTTATTTTACAAGCGTACAAGTGCATGATAAAACATAGAATATTACACCGAATATTCACTAAATGAAACATGTGCTTCCAGGAGATCAGAACAGTCTTTAGGGAAAGCGAGAGTCGCAAACGTATGCACACACCCCTCACATGCTTTCATAAAAACAATAGGGCGCTCACAGCTCGTGTCTCAGGCCTGGCCACTATAACAACATCATCTAAATGTCCCGCTGTTATCTGCCCAGTAAATGTGCTCCCCTCTCCCCAACCTTCTGCTAAAATCATACAACACTCAATATAAAAAAAAAAAAAAGATCAAAACACTACAACAACAAGAGCTCCGCTCACGTGAGGTTAATAGTCCTTGATCAACACAACAACAACCGCGACACAACCTCAAGAGTGACACGACACAACAGTCACGGCCAACATATGCCATATTTCATATCCTTACATATTCTTTTTTCTATTTTTTGTTTATTCTACAACACATCAAAATTATAGACCACAGGTATATTAGAGTCAGCCGACAAGAAATCTAAGAAACGTGCACGAACACAATTACAAGTTTTTTAGGAAAGGCTCTATTTCAAAACCCAGTGAGCAGTCTTGTCATTTACTGATAACACAGGCAGCAACACTGTAAGTGACCGATTTGGAAAGCTCTACATTAGCAGCATCACCATCCCTGCGTCGGAATATGCATACTTGCCTACTATATAGTAGGTGAAAACAATGTGTATATTCATAAAACTATGAAAAACAAATTGTCAATTTTCACTCAAAAATTGCTAGTAAATTTGACAAATAATTGTAAAGAATCAGCAAGTAACACGTTGAATTAAATGTAACATTTTGAAATGGAAAAACTGGAATGGTATTTTCTTATAAAACATTGGGCCCTATGATTTCCGCAGATGGAATTGCAGAATCCAGTCATAAAAATGGACAAAATGTCACAGAATTATTAAAACCTTATTTTTTCAAGGAATAATCGCACAATTTTTCTTCCATGTTTTAATTTTAACAGTACACCTGTTGTGCAGAACTTTGTTTGGCGAAAAAAATCAAAAGGGTTTAATTTTCATTGGATTACGAGAAAAATTTAATGTTTTAAGCCTTCATTTGATTACCAGAAGAAAAAAAAAAAACATAAAATAAGATGTATTTCGAAGGGCCCTAAAAAAATGATTTTTTTGCTAAACTTCTAATAAATTGCTGTTAAACTGTATAAGTTTTAACATTTCAAGACATACTTTTTGATTAATAAAGTTTAATTTAACCATTAAAATGGAGTCCAGAAAAATTTTAAGAAAAAATAAAAAATAAAACAGATTTTGGGAAAAAATAAAACAGATTTCATAAGGCCCCATGTACTCCAATAATCTTTATTTTATTTAAAACTTCCAAGTCTAAGTCCTATTTTATAAGATCAATAAAAAAAAAAAAATTTCAAAAGTCATTTGTTGTTGTTTTCTGTCTCTGAATCATGATGTTTTTGTGGCATTGAGAAAGTGACTGTGATATAGAAAAGCTTTTATTGAGACGGGAGTTATTCTGGATATTTACTCTTCAAACTTTATCACCTATTGGTATGAATGATGAAGCACTGTTCAATGTGATGCTATAGTGTAATTTTTAATATAGTGTATTGCCTTTTCGATCTATTGTGTTATGATAAGAGTAAGTTTTGAGATAACCTTTCTACAGGATGTTGCTAATATTATGATGTGTTACGTCATTGATTGTGATTGGTAATTATGAATCACTGCAGTGATTGGTCGTTGTTTTTAAATGAGGTTGTGTCTGAATATTTTTTGTATACCTTATAGGACTGAAACGTTGTTAATAAATTAGGCCTATATATGCGAGTATCGATAGTGTGTGAGACTGCTGAGTTTTTTGTATTTAAAACTTCCAAAAAATAAAAATAAATAAATAATTACAGTGCATTCAGTATTCATAAAACAGCACACTGAAAAAAAATGGTGTAGAAACAAATTTCACTCAGAAATTGCTAGTAAATTTCACAAGAAAGTACAAAGAATCAGCAAGTATACACATTGAATTAAACATGAAGTTTTGAAGTAGAAAGGCTGCAATGTTATTTTCTTGTCAAATGTACTCTAATAATCTTTGGATTACTTATAACTGTGCATTTGATGAACACTTTATTATCCCATGAGGCCATGGGAGAGGATTCGTGAACTGCAGTGAAGTGAACTAATGGCAGATATAACAAGTCCAAATATCATTAATACTACTTATATTCATACTATATAGAACATACTTTTTAAACAGTCGCAAATTAACTTTTAATTGGCCAAAACAAGTCATGTCCGAAGCATACTTACGACGCCTTAAAATGTTACCTACATAGGCAGCTCATGAGGTTATGAAACAGTTCAATCTTTGTTTTTTTCTACAACATGCACCCGTTTTTTTCATTAATAAAACTTTTTTTTTTTTTTATAAATGCACCAATTAAAAAAAAAATCTTTTGCAATAGAGTTTGCAGACAGCAATGAAAAAATGCTAAATGCAAATAATAAAATGAAACAGTATTGCCTAATTATGCATAGTTCAAATAGCAAAATAAACAGGCTTATCAACCTTTACAAGAGGAGAAAATGCTTCCCATATCTTTCGTTGACATCAAAGTGTGCGCGTCCAAATGCTATGAGAAAAAGCAGAAAATAGTATTGCAGTATATGATTATATGGGTACAGCCGTAGTGACAAACGAGGGAGAAAAGACCGAATTGCACTAATGTTTTCCCTAGTGTTTATAACTGACAGCGAGTCTTTGCCAAAACACTGTGCAAAGGGGAAGGAAAGGGTTAACAGACTGAGAAGCGAGCGCTGAACTTCCTGATCAGAGGGCATCTGAGAAAGCTTTAAGAAGCCGGCGGCCTGCTGCTCAGTATGTAGGTTAATGACCACAGATACCCATGCCACACAGAACAATGCACCTTTTACTGCAGATTATACAGCCCTGGGGGGGGCGGCAACCGAAGGGAGGTGGAAACTGGAATGACGGGAGAACGGCATGGAGAAAAAGAGCGAGGCGGAAACAGAGAGAGAGGGAGAGGGTGAGAGGGATTAGGGCAGAGGCCAGTAGATGAGTGGTCTTGCTGTGGTTGTGTGGTTATAATCAGCTTCCTAGTAGCGCTCAGGCTGATTACACATCGAACTGTACAGAGAGGATCAGACAGACAGAAACAGAGAGACGGCGAGCGGCATTAGGGAAGGGAATGGGACGGTCTCCTTAATGACTCCTCTAACAATTTATAATGATTCAAAAATGATATTTCATTATTTTGAGACCGGTTCATTAAAATGAACTGACTCATACGTTCTTGGTGACTGTGCTATAGGACGTCACAATTTTTCTGATAAATACTGTCAATGTGATTAAAATTAAAAAAATTCCCCCGGTTTGCAGTTATTGCTGTTTTTTTGTTTGATTGTTTTTTTGTAGGGCTGCAGAACTGGCCAAATATTTTGTGATTATACACACACAAAAAAAGACAAAATAATAATTATAATTATTAATATTATTAATTATTATTACTACTACTACTAAATAAAAATACTATATAGAGAAGACTTCTGAATATGAAATGCACAGGCTTGAAAACCGGAGCGGTCCGGTGACTATGCAGGGGTAATGTTTGGGTGAGTCACAGACGCTTTTTAATAGACTTGTCCTGAGATGATATCTCATTAACCAGCCTCATGGGAATGACCCGGATTGCAGCGATTACTCGGACCACTGAGAATACAACAAGACCAACGATAATTCAATGATAGCTTAATTGCAAAATGTTTTAATTAGAAAATGCATTTGAAATTGCTTTCAATGCAAGACTGAAAAGGCAACGTGAATAACAGAGCACAAACATTATTCAACAAATACAATGAGAGCGAGCATCATTACTTAATTCAAAACCCCTGACATCTGCTGTCAGGAGACGTCTAGACAGGGTAAGAAAGGTCAAAGGGTCAAACAATGCCTAAACAGTCCAAACAAAAATGTACCCCATTTTTTTCAATAAACAGTTATTTATTTGCATACATACTTAATTGCTTTAAATTAACTTTGTAGTCATATATATATTAGGGCTGCACGATTATGACAAAAATCATAATTGTCGATTATTGCCTTGAAATTGTAATTGCGATTATTAATTACGATTATCACAATTTACATTGATTGATGTTTATACCATTGTTTGATGCAACTGCATGCCGTATTTTTATATGAAAATAAACAAGCTGAAAACACTCTAACTGAAAAACCTTTAGTGCTTTTCTGTAGTATTAAGCCTCAAATGTCAACTATACATCGGATTGGTTTCTTCTTTAAATTATAAAAAAAGTAAAAATATAAATGGTATTATAGTGTTATACTAAAACTAAAATTAAAACAATGGAAAACCCCTTAAGATAACATGTAGAAAGAAAAAAAAAAACATCTTAAGCACACCGAATAACATAAGTAGACTTTGAATGATTAATTGCCGCTTTGAACGATTACGTAATTGTGGCATCCATAATTGTAATCGCGATTAGAAATTCGATTAATTGTGCAGCCCTATCATATATATATATATATATAAATAAATGCCAAATAACTAAACAAAAAAACTATTATTATAACTATTATTTAAAAATTATTATTATTACTATAATAACACTAATAAATAATGTTATTGTATTTAATAAATATGAATGAATGAATGAATAAATTAATTAATTTGTGTTTTTATTTTAAAAAAATAATAATTTATGTTATAAAAAATAAGAAGGAAAAGTAACATGTTTTAAAAGTAACATGCAACAACACGAACAATCCCATTATTAAATATGAGTAAAACAGACAGCGCTCCTGACAGCACAGGCCTCTGGGTTTAAGTTCTATTGACTATTCTGCTCTTTCAATTTCAAGTCAGTTCACCGGCGCTGAAATGTGACTTAAACCCGTCAGTCAAAAGCAACAAATCTTTTATTCCTCTTTCCTTTGAGCCTCAGTTAAAACACCGTAATCCCATATTGCTGCCACACCAAGAACAGGATCATGGGTAAAGACGTTAGATCTCCACATCTGCCTCCTCAGTCCCTTTCATCCTCACATCCAATCGCATACATTTCCTTGCCAGAGACAGCGAATGAATATCGCCCAGCTCTGATATTGTGCCGAAAGCCTGTTCAAATTCTAGCACACTTAGACCTCTAAATGATTCTATTGGCTGAAAGGACTTTTGGGGGTTTTCCATTCAGTGCCTCATTATAAATACTACAATATAGTTCAATATAGTATTGTTTTTACAATCAAAATGCATCAAAGTAGAGGTCTGCGCGGGACTGTTTTTTTAGTCCCGCTCCCGCAAGGTTCTATTCCGCACCCACCCGCTCCCGCTATATATTCACTCTTTGTTCACCCGCTGTCCGCTTAGAATAATTTTCTTCCCGACCTTAAATTTCCGCTACTGAAAGAAAGAGAGATAGGCTGACAAATAAAAGTGTAGTCTGCACAAAATTGTGTTATTTTATTCGTCTTGTCAAGAGTCTTGAATTTATTGACTTTGACTTGAATTTATATGAATTATCTTAAGACAGAAAATTTGTTTAATATTTTATGCAGCACAGTAGGAAAAAAAGTACAAAAAAATGTACAAAAATTGTATTTCTTATTTGTGTTCATCTTGTCAGGATACAATTCGTTTAACATTGACAACACAATAGATTTCA
>NW_015641089.1:179150-186061 GCF_001515625.1 Sinocyclocheilus rhinocerous
CGCTGCGGACAGACCACGCAAATAAAACGCGTGACATTTAAAGCATGCGTGCAGCGTGTGCATAACAATCCAGCTGTACCGGTGGTCAATAAGAATAAAGCGCAGATATGCTGTTCTAAATGGACGTCGGGAATGGGAAATTGTTAGATCGCCCGCTCCCGTTCAAATTACACCAGAGTTACCGACCGCTACCGCGTTTTATTCGGGAATTTAATCCGCGGGAATGCAGACCTCTACATCAAAGACTTGTAAATGATATAATCACACATCAGTATCATATATAATTATGTTTTTGATGATCTTAAAAACCGTTAACCTCAAAACAATTGTATCATAGGCCACACTTTATTGTTTGAAATTACCTTTGTAATCATATATAAATGCCAAATTTGCAGAAAAACTAAACAACAACAATAAATAACAATAACATGTTGAATAAAACCAAGAATAAAAAATATGATAAATAAATAAATGGATGCTTTAATAAAATTATCTATTTAATAAACACACCCATTTATGTATAAATTATGTTATTATTATTAATAAATGTATTTTTATTATATACCATTATTGTTTTAAATGTCAACATTTTTAAGAAATTATTACTATTATTATTAATATTACAGTTTTTTTTAATCATATTTAGCATTTATAGGATTACAAAGTTAATTTCAAGCAATAATGCATGTAAATATTTTTTGAGAGTGAATGTAAACATTATTTATAATAAAATATTATTTTTATTATTATTACTATTACTACTACTACTACTACTATTATAGTTTTTATGTTTTAAAAAAAATCATATTTGGCATTTATATATGATTACCAAGTGAATTTCAAGCAATAAAGCATATAAATAAATATACAAATAAATACATGCTTTGGAGCAGCCAACAAGAAACAAGTCATTATAACTGTACTCTAAAATGTGGAGAATCGTATAATAAAGAACAAGAAGGTGAGTTTGAACTTTTGACTAGAGCTGTGTATTATATGTTAGTATTGAAATTAGGTTTAATTATGACTATTTAAATTATCGTAATGTCAAAAACTTTGCAATGGCCATTATGACACCAGAATGATTAAGAATTAAATTCATGCTAACATTTTGTAATTATTTATGAATTCCAGTAAGATAAACAGGCTCATGTATAGCAGTTTACATTGTGAGGCCTTGTGAGTTGTTGCAGCTCCTGCAAAATCAGCACATGACCGTCAACCGTCTCGACGCTACTACACTCGTTAAAAAAAAAAAAGAGCCTGACAACACGTTCCTGTCAAGCACATGTTGTGCAAACTGAACGCTCCGCCCACTTTTGGCACAAACACACACATTATGCACAAGCAACACGCTGCTGTCAAAGTAGGTTTCTTGTTCCTGTATTTGGGAGGTTGGTTTCACTTGAATCCAGCATAATCCTGCACTCACACAACAGAGCAAAAACACACAGATTGAATGCAACAGAGAACAATATCAGTTTACAGCATGTACTCGACATGCTCAAAAAGACAGGACCAGGCAATGCACCACCATTTCCCAAATTACAATCAAAACGCTGCCAAGGTTTGAAAAGGCAGACATGTGTTCACCAAAGCGACCAAACTAGTTTGTCTTGCATCTAAGATTTTCACACAACCCTTCATTATGTTGTCTGTTATATCCCACTGGTGTCAGATTCACTGTCAGGACGTTTCTGAGATCTATCTGCACACTAATGTCGATATCAATATATGTGCAAATACAACAAAGTGTCTGTTAAATTCACTTTAAAGTAGGACTGGGCGATGCAGCCAAATATATTACCATGATATTCATTTACCATTCAGGAAATGCTTTCCACATGTTTGTTAGACTTTGAGAATGAATGTAACTTCTTGATAATAAACATAACTTGAAATCCATTTTATTTTTCCTTGAAGTCTGTTTTCCATTTTTTTTATTCTGTGTTTTATGCTTTAATAGAAATGTATCATCAAACATGAAATGAATTAATAAAAGTTTAACAATTTAATCAATATTTTAAAATGTAATCAAATGAAAATGCAAACTAATTTACAATCACTGCATTTTTTTATTAACTTATTTGTTTATTGTTGAATAAGATGTTGCAGAACAGAACTATAAATTAAAACAAGGAAGAAAAGCACATCTTGTATGATATTTCTTTAAAAAAATTATATTATTATTATCATCAGCACTATGCGAAGTACATTTTAGAATACAACAGTAATATATTTGTCACAATTTCTTCAAGTTAAACTGAACATTTATTTTGGCGGTTTGCCATAAAGACCTTTTTCTCAAATTAAATGGTGAAAAGCTGGTGAAGCAAGCTGTGTGATTGGCTGTTATATTAATCTATATCAAGCAAAAAAGAATTATGATTCCTATAATACTCTTCCTATAATATTCACAGCGCAACTTCTACACTTTCAAAACCTTTCATTTTGAAAATTATTGTCAGTGGTAACTGACGAAACACCATAGATGTGGTTCACCGGTTTTATGCCAAAAATAAACCAGAATATCTCATTACTTGTTGACCTGTATGAAAAGAACCAAATCACACATCACTGATTTAAATGTCAACAGTAAGTAATCCAATAAAGGTTTGTGAAATTAAAAGCTCACAGCCTGTTTGCTTTGCACCTGTCCATACAGTCTGATCATAATTATGCTATATTAACCAAAAACAGCAGACTGTTGATTGGACAAGAGTCAAATACAGCATTGTGACGTCTATGTTAAGTAGGACAGTATTTCACAGCCAAAAAATTATTATATGGATTTTAATTGTGGATGTCCATGTCTTATCAAATGAGGGATTATTACAGTTCGTTCACTGTCAGGTACCTTGGTATCATTTGTTCAGCAAGCAAAACATTGTAAATACATCTTTCCAATAATTTCCAGAAAACATTGGTTGTGAATATTGGACATTAATCTGTTCATCATTAATCATTTATCTGTACAATCTATTAAAGGGACAGTACATTTATGTCATTGTGTCCATGCTGAACAAGAGTTGAACATGTAATGCTAATATATAGATCACATTTATTTTACAATTTTATTCCAAATTCACCCAAAAAGAATTAATAAAATACAGGCTATACATTTTTTTTTTTTTTTCGGTTTATTTATTTTTTCTCAATTCCATTTTAATGGCTAAATACATTTTTGATCAAAAAGCATGCCTATTTAATATATGTCAATATTTGGCGCTCATTGACATTGATTGATAGACCAATACACCAACAAGACTGATATTTAACTACTCTGAACATTGAAAGATGACAGAAGTCTTTTTAAAATGAAAACACAATTAAGTGTAGGCCTAGTTGAGAAGTAGATGGGACTCGGTCGTGTGTTTTGATGCGACTCTGCTGTCCGCTGTAATTAGATTCATGATGGTGTTAGAAGGTTTGAATGGATGAGTAGATGATGTGTGCTAGAACAATGGAGTAGACAAGAACGTCTCGAGTTCCAGACAATCTGCTGAAGAGCATGAGGATGCTGGCCGTCTCATCTCAAGTGTCAGGGACATGGCATTGCGAGATGGCCTGACCATTGTTTGGAAGCTCCTTTACAAAGCTTGCGGAAACACAACATAAGACCCAAGCGATCGAGTTTTACAACTTGATTCTCCGGTACGCCAGCATAACTGAATATTACATTTGCCGTACACTAAGAGCACTCAAAGCATACAACTTTTGCAGAATAACGGTAAAAAGCAACAACAACAAACACTGAATTTCATAATTTGGAAGCATTTTGACCGATTTTAAGTGGTTGCATTTACATACAAACTTAACATCTTAAAAGCAGACTAAAAAAAATCAGCATTTATTCAGCATTCTGAATCATAAAAGTTATAAAAACATTTGCTAAATGTTGTTCTAACATTTTAGCGACATACTGCAACAAGTAGACACTCTAAAACGTCCATTATCTAGACGAAAATTTGCACCAATAGTTATTTTGGTACCTTTTCCAAAGTGTGAACTACAAAGCAACTGCACGGAATAACTGACATAATTTCATTCATATGTATACATAAATAACTATTTCCCACAAAATCACAAATTTTCATCCAAGTTTTAATTTTAACCGTAAACCTTTGTTGTGCAGCACTCTGTTTGCCAAAAATGAAAGTTATTTTTACATTTTGTCTGATTACATTTTAAAAGATTAATTAAACTGTTGAAGTTTTATACATTCATTTGATTACCATTGGTTTTAATTCATTTGTTTTTTGCTAAATTTGTATTAAATCATGACATTAATTTAACACAAAATCCAGAAAAATTTAAACAACACAGAATAAAATTTTTTTTTAAAAAAAATCAGTTTCCAAGGGCACTATTATTGTTAAAATTTCAATAAAATAATAAATTGTTAAAAGTTTTAAGAATTTAATTGAATGTCAATCTCTTTTTAGGGATGCACGATATTATCGGACCAATGTCGGAATCGGCCGATAATGGCTTTAAATGTAAATATCGGCATCGGCCAGATATGAAAAATTATGCCGATATGTCTTGCTGATAAGAGGAATACGTTAACTCATATGTGCTCAGGGTGTGCTAGCGATTAGATCAAGTCAGCATTGTGGCTCATTCTTGAAGCAAAGTTTTGCCTGAATGATGATTAGATTCACTTTTTTGTTTTGGATCTCTGCATTTAAACTGAGAATGCACGTACAGAATGATGCGTTCGGTGCATGATAGAGTAAACAGTAATAGCATGTGCAGCGGCAGTCTCCCCCGGGTCCTAAAGCCCGCTCAGTAAGGAGTATTGATTCCATAGGGGCGCTGTTGGCCTACTTCTACTAAAATGAAAGCAAAATACACAAATAATATTTAGACCGTGTTTCTGATTAAATAAAGCAGTACTTGATGCCATAAAATCATGAGTATGTTTTGATTTAAAAGGTCAAAAGCTATAGCTTACATGAACAAAAAAAATCACAAACATGACACTTAAATTAAATAATTTTATATTGATTTATTCATTCTGAAAAAAAAAAATGCAGTGATTAATATATAGTTTATTTATAGTTATTTTCAAATCTTCAATGTACTGTCATTATAAAAGAACTTTATTATTGTTTATTTAATTCTAACAAATAAGCTCTTGTTAAAAACTAACCAAAATTAAAAATAATTATATATCTGTATCGGCATCTGCCAAAATGAGGTGAAAATTATCGGCATATCGAATATCGGCAAAAATCCAATATTGTGCATCCCCATCTCTTTTGATTACTAAAATTTAATTAAACCATTAAAATGTAATCCAGAAAAAATTCAAATGGAAAGCACAGAATTTGGGGGGAAAATGTAATGCATTTCATAGCTAATGACCAAAATAAAAATAATATGACCAAATTATTACAATTAATAACCCTTTTTTTTTTACTTATTTTTCCCAAAATCATTCCAAATATTCTCCTGCACTAATCACTGCACTGAACATCAAAAGTTTTAGGAGTCAGCTGTCCACGGCAGTCCTAAACCTGCCAAAATACCAGCACAATAATGCGCTCCGCATCATTTTTTGTCATCATCTCACACCCCTACTTGAGTGTGGGGAGAAAGTCACTCGACTTCCTGACAGGACGTGCGTATAGACCAGCAAACACAGACCCATTGATTGAAGGCTTTCTAGAAACCAATCACCGCGTAATCCAACTGCCCTCAGCAGCACGACGTGAAAATAAACCTTCAGTCATTGCCGCTACACTCTGAAAAATAAAGATCCAACTGATCCTTCACTAAGCTCCGCCCCCTGGTTACTGTTGCTAAGTCTGGTGAGCTTCATAGAATGTCTTATAGTAGAACAAAATTAGAGATTTCTGTGATCAAATCAAATCAAATTTATAGAGATGCACCGATCTATCGGCTAGGGATCGGATTTTCTTCATGATCGGCCCGGATCGGTGATCGGCCGGTCAGTCTCACTTCTTTCCGATTTCGAGCCGATCCATTTTGTTACCAGCGGCAAAGGCAATAACGTCAGCCGCACATTCTCACTCTCTTCTCTCCGACGACCCCTTCTCTCTCTCACACACACACACACACGTCTTATTCGCTCCGGTTAAATAGTGCTTGTATTGCACATTATTTTAGTCATTCCCACAGGTTTCGCGCTTATACCAAACGCACGCGCACCACCACTGATCTTTATTAGTGGAGCGCACAATACGCGCTCAGTCTCAAACAGCTCGTGAGCCACAAATACCAAAATGAGTGGCTAACTGCACGAAAACGGTCAAATACATACAAAATTATGTCAAAATGCCCGTTTGGCGAGTATCCGCTCACTCTAGGCCTCCGGCCTCCGCTCACTCAAGGTAGCGGTGTGTGACGCTTTTTCGTTGTGAAAGCGAAACTACTTTGTTTGGTCTTCCAAAAGTTTTTTATTTGTTCTTATTTTAATTACTGACTTTTTACTTGTGTTTTTTTATCAAAATAAAACTTTGCGTTGAAGAAAAGTAGATTTTTGTTTGTATATGCAGTCAATTATAGTTCTTAGAAAGAAAATCGGAATCGGCAAAAATCAGTATCGGCAGATCACACTAACAAAAATCGGAATGGGCCAACAAAATTGCAATCGGTGCATCTCTACAAATTTATATAGTTCAAATAAAAACAACAAAAGTTGACCATTGTGCTGTACAAAAAGACAAAGGATAAATATCTAAAAAGAAGTCAAAAGAGAATAAAAAGACCGCAAAACAATGATAAAGGGAGTTTACTTCAAAAACACCAATCAGAAAATTCAACTTTAAAAATCAAAAACAGTTATAAGCCTAAAAGAAAAGGTAAGATTTTAACTTTAAAATTTTAATTCAGTCTCTGTGGAGATTAGGGCTGTGCAATATATTGAAATTATCGAAATATCG
>NW_015641089.1:186108-190773 GCF_001515625.1 Sinocyclocheilus rhinocerous
GGAATTTGTTGTGGTTTTACAGGAACTCTTGGTACATACATATATACAAATAACCATATATGTATATATGACACAAGATAGTTATAGAAGTTCACAGAACTGACTCAGCAACAGCTGAGTAAAACTGTTTCATCTGAGCATGTGGCACTTCAAGCATTATCGTATCGCATATCGAATATCGCATTATTTAATGAGTTATCGCATTTTTCTTCAATATCGCACAGCCCTAGTGGAGATTAATATTAGGGATGGAGGAAGACAATTCCACAATTTTTGGACCAACATTAGAAAAAGCTCGGTCACTCCTTGACTTAAGTCTAGATCTCAGAACCTTAGGCAATCTTGTTGAGATGACCTTAATGATCAAGCAGAGTTATTTCAATTCAAAAGATCAAAGATATTTTGGAGCTAATCCATTCAGAGCTTTAAAAACAAAAAGCTAAATTTTGAAATCAATTCTGTAACAAATCGGCAGCCAGTGCAAAGAGTGTAATATTGGGGAAATATGATCAAATTTCCGAGTGCCAGTCAAAAGTCTGGCGGCTGCATTTTGAACCATCTGAAGATGACTAATATTGGATTGACCCATTCCATTATAAAGAGAATAACAACAGTCAAGTCTAGATTAAATGAACGCATGAATCACTCTCTTAGCCTTAGACAATGATCTTATTTGGAAAAAAAAAAAGATTTAACTACAGCATTTATGTTTATCAAATTTGAGGGCAGAATCAAAAATAACACCCAAGTTCTTCACAATGTTTTTGCATAGGGGACCAAATCTCCCAGGTCACCATCAAAAGTACCTGAAACACAGAGGGCCCAAACACAGTAACGTCAGTTTTGCTTTGGTAAGATGCAAAAATTAAGGAAAACCAAGACTTAATATCAGACAAGCATGCTGCTGAGCTTATGCCTTTTTAGTAGTTTTTCTTTAAGGGCAAAAGAGATTTCTTTAAGAGATTTCTGTGATCAACGTTGCATAGATATTCTTACAAGGAATGGAGTGAATTGTAACATTGCAAATCACTTTTAAACGCCTGTTTCTTTAAGCAAATTCACAATTAAGTTATTAAAAGTTGCGGAGATGGCAAATCGGCTTAGAGGTCAATGATTATCAATAAGTTAAAAGCCAAATAAAAAGAAAAATTACTTATTTTTATAGTAATCACATATGATAATGTTAGTTTCACTATGGTACACTTAAAAAAAAATTGGTGTAGTCTTTACTTGAAACAATTTTCACTCAACTGTATAGAAAATTTTTTTTATATGCCTTTTTTCTTTAAACAAATTGTTAAATTTCACAATAAAGGGATTAAATGTTGTAGAGACGGCAAATCAGCTTGGAGGCAAATGCTTACTAATAAATAAAGTCATATAAAAGAGAAACGCTTTATTTTTTTAAATGCTTCATTACATTTAATAATGTTAATGTTAGCAGAGGGACCGGTTCTAATCGTTTCTACAATGCTTTCATTATGGTACACTAAAAAAAAATGGTGTAGGATTTATTTGAAACAATTTTCACTCAGAAATTGCTGGTAATAGACCAATTTGGTGTTTGCAAACAGTGATGGCGTTTTTTGTGGGCGGAGTCTATCTGGTGGCAGAAAATGACAGTTTTAAAGTAGCAGTCTACGGAAGACATGGAATAAAAGTATAAAAAAAGGTAACTTTGAGATTGCGTTTCAAAATTCTGACTTTTTTCTCGCAAATTCCGAGATTATATCTCACAATTCTAATAAGAAAAATCAGCTCGCCATTCTCTCTTTTACCCTTGGCTCAGAATCATGAGTTAATAATCCCACACTTCTGGCTTTTTTTCCCCTCAGAATTGACAAACTTGCAATTGTTGAGTTAAATTGAGTTATAAAGTACCAACTAGGACATATAAACTTGCATTTGCGAGAGAAAAAAAAGAGTCAGAATTGTGAGATAAAATAGGTAAATGTTTAAATAGTTGGCTATTTCATGCTGTAACTGTAGGGCTAATACAATGTCACCTATGAACTGTATATTGTTTAAATCAAATTTATGCTTAAAAAGTAGGGAAGACATAGCAGGTTTCATCCATAGTCTGTCCGTTTAAACGTCTGCATTTAGCTTCAAATGGTGTCTTCTATAAAAAATTATTTGCATTCCGAATTTGACATCCAAAGGCACAACAGTACATTTTTTCGTCTTATTCCATGGATTTTACCCGTTTCCCTCCACTTGTTTCCAGTGTTTTTCTGCCACCACAATACGCGCACAGCTGCATTTGACGTAACTGTGACGTCTACTCCAAACTGGTCTATTTCATAAATAATTAAAGAAATGTCAAGGAATTGAGCATGTAATTCATAAGTAGAAACACTGTAGTAGTATTTTCTTGTAAAACATACTGCAATAATCTTTGCTTTGTTTACAACAATAGTTTTTTTTATAGTGCGCTGCAAAATATTTTGCTACTAGCTTTTCTACTATGGCCTGAATCAATATGTAAATTAATTAACATTAAGTTATTACCATTCATTTGACCTGGTGCAAATCTGTGTCCTTACAAGCAAGATAATCTGAGAATAACGGGAAAATCATACAAACATCTGAAGAACCTATCATGAAGCATCAAGAGCTTTCTTAATCTCCAAAGAACCGTATATCAATTCAAGATCACTATACAGTTAAAAGGGCTCTTGATAAGAGGAGTCTTCGTCACTGAAACTAAGATGATGCAACTAAAGAGTATTTCAAGGCTCTGAATTTCCAATGTAGTGGAAACAGTAGCAGGAGGAAAGACTCGATTCACCACATCAGCTGAGTCCTACACGCCCAGAGAGCCACGCGTTACACAGCCGTCCCGCTGAAGGCTCTCAAAGTCTGACCTTTGTAGGGTGAAGGATGAAACTTGACGTATTTTCACAGGGGGTTTCCCGGTTCGGGTCGGTTTCTATAAGGGACTCGTAAAAGAGGAAACAAAGAGGATTCGTGTGTGCTGTTTAAGAGAAATGCTAGCGGGGAAAATGTTCGACATTTGTGACATATGCAGCTGTAAATGAGAGTGCTCACTGATCTGAAGCGCAAACTATAATGTTGATGGCGTCACGGTGAGAAAAGCAGGTGTCTAAAGAGTACATGGCGACCAGCGTGGCATGATATTGTGATTATGTAGGTGTTGAACAATGCCAGTCTTCTCCTCTCTAAAAAGCTAAAAATCATTTTACACCAAAAGCATTTTAGGCAACAAACTCTCTGTGCAAATACACAAATGCAAGCCGATATATCTGCCAGACCAGTTAATTGGCCAATAATTGTTCATTTTGGGATATATTGTGTCCACCTGATTGATTTACAAATGTGTGTTCAATATCTATGTACAGCAAATTTTCTAATATTTTTAGTGAACCCAATAAAGGCTAAATAAGTGTTACATTTAAATTCAACAAATGTATGTGTTGTTCAGTATCGGAAATTCTATTATATACAGTACCATTTATTATATATATAAATTTTTTAATTAATAGTTCTATTTAGCAAGTATGCATTACATTTATTGAAACGATTTCCATTAAAAAAAACAAATGCTGTTCTTTTAAACTTTCTATTCAAAGAATACAGAAAAAAATATTAAGCAGCACAACTGTTTTTAACATTGATAATAATCAGAAATGTTTCTTGAGCAGCAAATCAGCATATTAGAATGATTTCTGAAGATCATGTGACACTGAAGACTGGAGTAATGATGCTAAAAATTCAGCTTTACATCACAGGAATAAATTTCATTTCAAAACGTATTCAAATACAAATCTGTTATTTTAAATTGTACAAATATTTCACAGTATCACCGTTTTTACGGTATTTTTAATTAAATAAATGCAGCCTCAGCCAGCATAAGAGACGCTGAACTTTAGAACGGTAGTGAGTATCAGTATTATAATTCACCCTGATTTCTTGATGTGAATAATCAACATCAAATATTTCAAAACCCATACTGATTGACTAACAGCAGCGGTAAGAATGATCAAATTAGCCAAAATATTAAAAAACAAACATTAAAGAGGCACGACAGTACGGCCTTACATTTGTTCAGAGCAGAATTCGCAAACGCTTATACGAAATGGATTTAGAGGTCAGTGATACTGAAAGCTCTTCAAACACAAAAGCAGCCCAAGAAATACAAGCTCTTAACAAGGGCCTATTTCCAACCTTGCCACTTTAATCAGACAATCAGCTGCTTCATTTCGCAAAACAGGACCAAATACAGACATAATTTAAACAAAAACATCATAACTGCGATATAAAATGTGCCAAATTTTGTCAACATCAGGAAGACACAAAGCCCTTTTTTGTCTGCGTTAAAAACCTCGTATGCATCTGTGCAGGAAAAAAGGAGCTCGGCAAAATAAAAATGGCATCCAGTTTGAACGTGAAGCGGGGAGAGAGGTCTCTCACGGGAATGGTTCAGATCACAAAGGCCAGCGTCTAATGGTTAGGAGAGTGAGTCACATGCCTGTTTCTGTCTCTGCCGCTTTTCCCTTTTTCTCCCTCCCTCTCATGCAAGCAGCTCCCGCTCGCACGAGCTCCATGGAAATACGCCTGCTCTAACCGTCCGGCGTGCAGTAAATGCACTCGACAGAAACGCTGCAGCGTACCGGTGTCATCTGTGCAAATGAAAGCAAAACT
>NW_015641089.1:208370-214218 GCF_001515625.1 Sinocyclocheilus rhinocerous
CACACACACACACACACACACACACACACTCTCACACACACACACACACACACATCACCGTTAATAATGTTAATGCTGGCAGACTCTCATGGCATTTCTCAACATCAATTACGGTCTATATTCCGCATCATTGGGGTTCTTGTGGGTCAGCTATTAATAAAGAGCAATTAATGTGATGGAACGCGGTACGAAGTTTGAAGGAAAGTCACTTCAGTCGTCTGCGTGTTTATGGTTTAATTGGATCCTGTAAGCCAGCGGTGCTCAGTCTGTGGGAAGGCAAGGTATTGTTAGGAGTCTTAGAGAGACTGTCCCAGTTCTGCAATCCCTGCCACTTTCACACATTCAGATCTGCCACGGAGAACAAATATGTGAGAAACAACACAGCTTCCACTCATTTTCCTTGCAGAAACGCAACCGCACGACTCCAGAAGACACAATTTGTATGTACTATTTTTATGATACTTTTGTGAGCTTCCACTCATTCCTCATCCACTTCATCAAAAAAGAAAAGAAAAAAAAAAATCTGGAATTTAAAAAAGAAAAAATTAATAAATTTGTTCAGCAAGCTTGCAATGAATTGTTGAAAAGTGACAGTAAAGACATTTATAATGTTACAGAAGATTTCTATTTCAAATAAATGCTGTTCTTTTAAACTTTCTATTCAAAGAATACAGAAAAAAATATTAAGCAGCACAACTGTTTTTAACATTGATAATAATCAGAAATGTTTCTTGAGCAGCAAATCAGCATATTAGAATGATTTCTGAAGATCATGTGACACTGAAGACTGGAGTAATGATGCTAAAAATTCAGCTTTACATCACAGGAATAAATTTCATTTCAAAACGTATTCAAATACAAATCTGTTATTTTAAATTGTACAAATATTTCACAGTATCACCGTTTTTACGGTATTTTTAATTAAATAAATGCAGCCTCAGCCAGCATAAGAGACGCTGAACTTTAGAACGGTAGTGAGTATCAGTATTATAATTCACCCTGATTTCTTGATGTGAATAATCAACATCAAATATTTCAAAACCCATACTGATTGACTAATAGCAGCGGTAAGAATTATCAAATTAGCCAAAATATTAAAAAACAAACATTAAAGAGGCACGACAGTATGGCCTTACATTTGTTCAGAGCAGAATTCGCAAACGCTTATACGAAATGGATTTAGAGGTCAGTGATACTGAAAGCTCTTCAAACACAAAAGCAGCCCAAGAAATACAAGCTCTTAACAAGGGCCTATTTCCAACCTTGCCACTTTAATCAGACAATCAGCTGCTTCATTTCGCAAAACAGGACCAAATACAGACATAATTTAAACAAAAACATCATAACTGCGATATAAAATGTGCCAAATTTTGTCAACATCAGGAAGACACAAAGCCCTTTTTTGTCTGCGTTAAAAACCTCGTATGCATCTGTGCAGGAAAAAAGGAGCTCGGCAAAATAAAAATGGCATCCAGTTTGAACGTGAAGCGGGGAGAGAGGTCTCTCACGGGAATGGTTCAGATCACAAAGGCCAGCGTCTAATGGTTAGGAGAGTGAGTCACATGCCTGTTTCTGTCTCTGCCGCTTTTCCCTTTTTCTCCCTCCCTCTCATGCAAGCAGCTCCCGCTCGCACGAGCTCCATGGAAATACGCCTGCTCTAACCGTCCGGCGTGCAGTAAATGCACTCGACAGAAACGCTGCAGCGTACCGGTGTCATCTGTGCAAATGAAAGCAAAACTGGGACACGACAGTAAACAGAGCAGCGAAATGTGCAGCGCCAGTTGGTGCACATCTGATTTCTTGCAGACAGACATGTTGTTGATGCATAATGTTGTCCATGGCCTTCTTTAACGTTAAAATGAATGCATAATGTAGGTGTAAAAGAAAATAAGCAAAATAGTTAAAAATAGTTTTAGCAAGTCAAACTACATGACGTATCAATTTCTCAAGTATATAAAATATGATCTGTCTGAAAATGCACCTTATTATTTCAAATGCACGAGAGCGTTCAGGTTGTAAATGATTGTGCGATTATACTGTACTATTACAGAAAATTCAAATAAAAAATCCTGGAAACAAACCTACAAGACTAACATACTAATAAAACGAAAAGAATAATGTTTTAAATAACACAACTACTGGTATGGATTTTTAATGGCCAAAAATACCAATATCAATGGTGGAAGTTGGCTGATATAATGTTGATATATTCAATAATCCAATTTACATAAAATGAGACTTGCATAAAATTGCGGATATTAAACATTTATTTCACACACTATTTACTCAATTCACTAATATTGGTTTTTAGTATATATTTTGAAAATGTTTTATTATTAGAATATTTATGTTTCCAAGGCTGGTTTGACCCATATGGATTTTTTAATGGCCAATAATACAGATATCAATAGTGAAGGTGGCTGATATAAGGCTGATATAATATTTCAGTTTATGGGAAATGAGATGTGCATAAAATTGTTTAAATTAAAATAACCACATTTTACACACCATATACTCAAAATTCTGTAAAAAATTTTGAACAAATATTTATTATAAAAATATTTATGTTGACAAGTATACAGAATTATTATGTTGTCATATTATGTTGACAAGAATAATATGTTTACAAGGCTGGTTTGACCAATATGGATTTTTTGATGGCCAACGATACAAATATCAATAGTGAAAGCTGGCTGATATAATGCTAAAATAATCTATGACAAATGAGACGTACATACAATTACTTAAATCAAATAAGCACTTATTTTACACAATATTTACTTAATTTTGCACAAATAATAAAAAAAACATTTGTTATTATGATAATTATTTTGACAACAATATTTGTTTACAAGGCTGGTTTAGCAAATAAACATAATATCAATAATATCAATAATACAAATATCAATAGTGGAATGTGACTGATGTAATGCTGATGAAAATAATCCAATTTAAGGGAAAAGATGTGTGCATAAAATTGCTGAAATTAAATAAACACTTATTTCAGATACTATTTACTCAAAATTCTGTACAAATACAAAAAAAAAAAGTTTATTATTAGAATATCTATGTTGTCAAGAATATGTTTACAAGGCTGGTTTGACCAATATAGATTTTTAACGAACAATAATACAATTATCAATAGTGGAAGGTGGCTGATGTTAGATAAAATCTATCAAAATATTCAAAGATGTTTATAAATAGAATATTTCTGTTGACAAGGCTGGCGTCAACATTTGAAATTGACACAAGGGGAATACCACTTTTAATAATCAGCCAACCGGATATAGTTGTCGGTCAATGACAATAGTTTCAAAATTATAATAAAAAAAAAATATTATAATATAATAATAATTAAATGGTATTAAGAGGAGAGGTGTGGCTGTTTTGACATAACAGCAAACTTCGCTTATAGGCCCAAATGAGAAAAACAAATGTGTGTGTCAGTGTTTTAACTGAGAAAATCTGCCTTTTTGAGGTTATGTTTATTATTTCGAACTGTTAAACTCAATTTCATTGTCAGTCTCTTTATTTTGGCTCAATCTGTGTCGCTTTTCATCTGCCAAATGCAGTTTGTTATTTTGCTGAGATACGCGAGTGTTGCCTTGACAGTCGCTGCAAATTCCCAGCACATCAGCACCGCCACGGATTCTTTATCTAATAAAAACACGCCATATAACTATAAAAGATGCTTTTCGGAGACTAAGTAGCCCTGAAGCAACCTGGACAGAGCCAAGCCTGTTATTATTTGTCATAACGTAGATTCTCACACAGGGGCCTTTCGTGCATGTGGCCCCGTGACTTTAAAAAGGGTCAATGGAAAAACAGCAGGAACCACAGGCTCTCCTTGGACAGTGCCCAGCTGTGGAAAACTGGGATCTTTGAATATTAATCCCAAATATGTCATTCTGAAAGCGTGTGAGCGCAGAACAAAGTGAAGGGAGTGGGCGTGAACATCTGATCTAGACTGCAAACTCACAGGCTAAAATTAATCTCAAATCTGTCCTCCCCAAAAACAAATGTCAAACCAAAACCTTGAAGCTACAACCAAAAATGCTTAAATCATTACATAACCACAACAATAATCTGTCTACACTGGGGGGGGGAAATGGCGAAGAAACCATTTTACTCAGAAAATACTAGAAAATTTCATACGTAATTACAAAGAAATGGTCAGTAATATATTGAATTTAATGTGAATTTCTGAAGTAGAAAGACCAAAAATAGTATTTTCATGTTAAATGTACACTAATAATCTTAGTTTTATTTACAACTTTAAAAATTAATTTATTAGTGTGGCTTAAATGTAGATTTTACAGTAAGCAATTTCATCCCTTTAAAATGTGATTAATATATATATATATATATATACATACATGCATGTAAATATTCAGCAATAATTCTTTATTCACAAATTAATTAAATGGATTAATCAGAATGAATATCCACCCTGCAAACAAAAACATATATTTTCAATATACAGACCTGTCTTTCTTAAAAATTATTTTACACATATACATCACACACATACATATGCATGTAAATATTTACATTAAAAATGTATTAAATTATATCCAAAAACAAATATTCTTAATACACAGGACTCTGTTTTCAAAATGAAAGCCAATTAAGAATAAAAAAACTATACTAAACCATTATAAATGTAAATACATAAACTGGTATATATTTTCCCATTTTTATAAAATTATTTGCATAATTTTATATTTAAAAACATATATATTATATACATAATATTTTGCCAGTGGGTGAGATGTGGTGCCTCCCAGTAAAAGCCTGATTCGTGTCAATTAAACTGTGCTCATAGTAAACAATGTAGTAATGTGTTATGTCATCACAAAAATCTCTATGAAAGACACTAGGAAACGCAGTTGCACTTGACATGCTTCTGGCTGTTGCTACACAGCTGAAGACGCCTCGGTACGTCCTTTAGACAAAAGGTTTCTGCGAGAAGGACGGTCACCAAATAAAGCTTTGTGCAAACCACACAGTGAGAGTGAGTGAGTGAGTGAGAGAGAGAGAGAGAGAGAGTGAGAGAGAGAGAGAGAGAGAGAGCGCTGCATGCATGGATACAATATTTCATGCACGTCGCAGCTGCAACCGCGCTCAATATAACAAACACCTCGAAATAATTACACAAATATATTTACATACATTCCATGCATTGATGCCAGACATTTAAAGAGGAAAAATGGGTGGTGGAAAATAATGCAAATTACAATAAATGCAACGCGTTCTGGTTGAGTGTCTGACAGGAAAGATCCAACTTAAACGGATTTATTATGAAAGCTATGGCATACAGTATAATGCTGCGGTCTGCGCCACCCCTCTCACGCACAGACAATGAGCCCGCAGTGGGTTTAGGAGACACGCGGGCCCCTCCAGCTCTTCACGCCCGCGTACAACGCACACCAAACGCGCCTGTCACTGACGCACGCACGGCACACAGCTAGTAATATTCACAAAAAGCCTCGAAAATCCCACACAACACTGGGTTATTGCCGTTCTAGCACTCAGGCTGGTCGGTTAAGCTCTCTCTCCCGTAGCAAAACTCAACGCGTTTTCCTCGTTCTTCAGTCGTGAACCGCGACAATAAAAAACAACAACTGAAACTTTCCGCTTACCGTCGCAGCGCTCTTCGGCTTCCTCTTCGTCATTCACCTACGAGCAGAGGACGAATTCTCGGCAGTTTTAAGAAAAAGAAACGCGTGTGTCGGAGGGTAAAAACTGAACATTAACCCTACGGCTGCGTGACGTCTCTCAGCGCTGCTTTTGAAAACATCGCCGTCGGTCCGTCTCTAGAAAAGCCCCAGCAAAAAAAAAAAAAAAA
>NW_015641089.1:214376-214952 GCF_001515625.1 Sinocyclocheilus rhinocerous
AAAAAAAAAAAAAAACACGCAAGCTGAGGCGCTCATAGGCGGACGGGGACCACGTGACCCACGGCGCTCGAAAGCGTTTTGCGCTTGCTCTTACTCGCTTCCATGCACTGAAATGTTTGCCGTTTAATACTTCTCTATTCTATTAATATTTTATGTACGTATTTTAATACTTAATAATGTAGTTACATAAAATATAAACATTTTTATTACATTACAACATTTCTAATTCATCTTTTTAATTTAATTAAATATATTTTGACTCTTATGTATTATTTTCTTTATAAATTATTACTTCATTATAATTTCTTCAATTAGTTTTTCAATAAACAAGTACCTAAAATAAATAATGCGCTGTTGTGGGGGCTGAAATTATATGCAAATATTAGTTGCATTTTCATTTTATGCAAAAATGTCATGTATTTTTTTATTTAATCCGTTTTATTTATTTATTATTTATTTACTTATTTTACAAGTGAAATACATTAACTTTGTGTTTGTCTCATGTCATGAATTAGTTTTTGTATGAGGGCTTTTCGTTATTATTTTTTCCCTCTGTGTTGGGGGGGGGGGGGGGGG
>NW_015641089.1:215731-220607 GCF_001515625.1 Sinocyclocheilus rhinocerous
CGCTGCGCACTGTGACGTCACCCTTTCCGTCCGACGCTGCGGCGCGCGAGCGCGAATGTTCTGGAACGTTTGTGTCGGAGAGGCGCGAGGAGAAGAAGGTATTTGACGAAGGTGATCCAACGTGGCGTCATTTATTCTGTTATGGCGAGCGCATCTCGAAACACGTGTCTGATTCTAATTTCGCTAGTTCACAACGCAGTTGTCCCGCTTTCGGCGGTTATTATTGTTGTGGCGCAGTTGGTTATTTACATGATGTAGGAAAAAGGGGAGTTGGCGCATGCGCAGGGGATGGGCTGGTATTATGTTGCAGAACGAGCTCGAATCACAAGGGAGAACATTGGGTGTGTGTGTGTGTGTGTGTGAGAGAGAGAGAGAGTTAGGGGGATGGGCGCTGGCTAGACACACACACACACACACGTACACGTGCACGCACATGCACAGACCAGCTAGAGTCAGTTGCATGAAATGTTGCGGTCTGAAGAAGTGATCATAACATGAAGAAATACGCGTGGTTGACATATGGCATTGTAACTGTCTTGTGTAGAACTGGGTTATGGAATGAACCTTAACAACAAAGTACCATACAGTGTTGTGATATTACCAATTGTGCAATTGCATAAGCATAAAAGTCGGATGCAAATAGTGTGTTTGGTATCTGCATGTTGTTTGTTGTCTTAGCTCAGCTAACATGATTTAAACTATAACTCTTATGTTTTTATGTATCATTGGTTATGATTATGATTTGTGACGTAATATTTTATGTATTCAAGACACTGGAAAAAGTGCTATTTCTACTTGATTTATTAACCCATAAAATTGTTTTGTTGGTATAAATTCTTTAGGTTGATTCGGTGATATAAATGAATAGCTTTGACTTGAATAAAACCAGTTAACTTAGATGTTATCATTTTTTAAATGTTGTATTCTCTTCTGGGTGTGAATAGGAATCTAATGACTTTCCTGGTTAAAAGTAAAAATAAAATACCATGGTACTACCTGGAGTACAGATACACCTATTTAGTTGGCTAATATTTCACAATTTTTAGATTATTGTCATTGGACAGTAACTGTACCTGACTGGCCAAATAATATATATATATATATATATATATATATATAAACAGTTTTGTTGGTATAAATTCTTTAGGTTGATTCGGTGATATAAATGAATAGCTTTGACTTGAATAAAACCAGTTAACTTAGATGTTATCATTTTTTAAATGTTGTATTCTCTTCTGGGTGTGAATAGGAATCTAATGACTTTCCTGGTTAAAAGTAAAAATAAAATACCATGGTACTACCTGGAGTACTGATACACCTATTTAGTTGGCTAATATTTCACCATTTTTAGATTATTGTCATTGGACCGTAACTGTACCTGACTGGCCAAATTATAATAATATACATATATATATATATATATATATATGTATATATTATTATTAATATTGTTCTGCCAACTACTGTAAATGGCATGGTATATGATTATGGCAATCATGTACTATGGTGTATTTATTTGACACTACTGTAGTATTAACTGCCGTTTTGTAAGTAAAGACTCGTCTGAATGGTGAGGCTCTGTATGGAGAACTGCATGTGGCTCGTTTATACATCTTGCATCTGCCACTGTCAGTGAGGTTATGCTGTATGGATGGCACAATGTGTCTTTTTAAAGCATTGTTTGTATCAAATAAACACAAAGTAATGGGAGAATAAACCATATGTATATTACCATATGTATAAAGTATATTAGTGATGGAGGTCCTCACTGTGACCATGTTTACATGCACACAAGAATATTCCTAAATTAATAACAATTTGGTCATATTTTGATGAATATGCCATAACCCCAATATTTCAAGAAATATGTATAAAACATCTGGCATATTAATCAATATATATTTTTTTTCGTCATGCAAACACCTTAATCTGAAAATATGTGCAAACCAAAGTAATTCTTGATGCTGTATAATCCATTGTAAAAGCAATACTAGAAACACAAGATTTTTTTAACAAACATGAAAAAAAAGAAACATAAATCAATAAGCAGATGGGCCAAAGCACTGTAATAGTATCACAGCCTACGTTTTGCTATTTATTGCTGTGTGCTACTGTCAGGGACAAGAATGTGAATTGAGGTGACATTACTGTACATAATTACTAAAAATGCAGCTTAATAGCTGGCGAAATCATCTCCAGTATTTTCAGTACTGTTGCAGTAAACGTGTTCAACTTTGTTTACTTAGAACATGCTGATTATTGTGTGTTCAGAAATATTCCATTAGCTGTGGAGCATATAAACTACTTGTTCGGAATAAAACATGAATAAAATGGGAAATGGTTTGCGTGTAAACATGGATCTTGTTTGTATTACAAAATATTTTAAAGAAATACTAAACCCAAAAATGAAAATTTGCTGAAAATGTACTCACCCTTAGGACATTCAAAATGTAGGCGAGTTTGTTTCTTCATCAGAACAGATTTGGAGAAATGTAGCACTGCATCACTTGCTCGGCAATGGATCCTCTGCAGTGAATGGGTGCCGTCAGAATGAGAGTCCAAACAGCTGATAAAAACATCACAAGTAATCCACACCACTCCAGTCCATCAATGAACATCCTGTAAAGCCAAAAGCTGCGTGTTTGTAAGAAAAAAATAAATCCTGAAGACATTTTAACTTCAAACTGTAGCTTCCAGCAAAAATATGCCCTCTATTTGTAATATTGTTTTCTCCAGTAAAAAAAAAAAAAGTCTTCTCATCTGAATCAGGAGAGAAATGTGCACAGATCAAGCACCAATAACAAGCCAAAACAGCTCTAAACAAATATGTGGCTGGATTTTGATGTGAGAGACAACAGGAGATGGACTTTCTCACTGGAAGAAGCGTTATTATGGATTACTGACTGATATTTTAGTCAGACGCAACAGTTTAAAGTTAAAAACGTCTTGATGGATTTGTTGATGGGCACGCAGCTTTTCACTTCACAAGACATTAATTGATGGACTGGAGTGGTGTGGATTATTGTGGTTTTGTTATCAGCTGTTTGGACTCTCATTCTGACGGCACCCATTCACTGCTGAGGATCCACTGGTGAGCAAGTGATGCAATGCTACATTTCTCCAAATCTGATGAAGAAACAAACTCATCTACATCTTGGATGGCCTGAGGGCGAGCACTTTTTAAGCAAATTTTCATTTTTGGGTGAACTATTCCCTTATTGTGCATGGTTTGGTATTCCCCTATAATGCTCCAATACCTTTTCACAGGTCTGAACGTTCATTTGTCATCATTAAAAAAAAAAAAAATCACACTGGTCTATTGGGTATAATTAATGATAATATTTTATTTACATACACAACATCTCTGACGTTTTCAAGGACTCAAGATCACGGCGGTCCGTTTACAGGTCAGGTCTCACACCAAAGCCCGGTCCAGGAGGAGGTTCTGTCAGTGAGGTTAAACCTCCGGCAGGTTCACATGAAAAACGGCCACTCCTGATGGAAGTGAGATCATTACAATCAATTAAAACATTCTTAGCATGCCAAATGATTCATTAAAGGGGTCATGAACTGAGAAATCAAATGTCCCATGATCTTTTGACATATAACAGGTCAATGTACTATAAAAACATCCTGTAAGTTTCAAAACTCAAAACTTTCTCATTAGTCTAAAAACAGCTTATATTGAAACCAAGCTCAGAAAACGACTCGTTTTGGAATGTGCCACTTTATGACGTAATAGTGTGGCTAAGCACCGCCTCCACAGGAGATGATCAACACCTGCTTCTACATCACTGCCTCTTTAGCCCCGCCCACTGATAAGCGCTTGTAGTAGGAGGAGAGGAAATACAAATACAGGATTACTCCATCAACAGAACCATACAGATGACATTACAAGATTACAAGACACTGTGTAGTGTAAGTTGTGAAAAATAGTCTTTGAATTGCCTTCCTTATGATTCTAGATCGGACGCGAGCGCTGTTGCATCATGAATGTATGTCAGAAATAGAGCGAGACATCAGTTTACTGTCGGGGATCAATCCGTGCCGCATCCAGTGTAGACAGTATCACAGATTATAATGGGTTCTGTTGTATATAGTCGCGCAGCGCTGAGTCTGACTAGAGTGGATCCAGCAGTAATGTCGCAGCACAGAAGTGTGAGTAAACGTGCTTTTATCACTATTGCATTGTCTCTTCCAGACCGTTTGATATATACGGACTATTTACACGTTTTTAACCCAAATTACCCACGTTGATTTCAGAGTACGTCACAGCAGCGTCCATCTGTTATTTTGATAAGTGAAACTGTTAGCCAATCACAGCAGTGGGCATTCACTTGCGTGTCTTGAATGCGCCCTTCATATAAAAACAGACCGTTCTGCAGAGAAGCTCAAAAACAGGATAGAAAATAGCCTTTTACTTCTAAATGATGATGTTTTTTAGATGTAAAATCACATAACATTATAAGTGAACTAGGGCTGTCAAAATGACAGAAAAACTAAATTCGAATTTTAGAGAGCCTCGATAGCATAAGGTATGGAAGGCCGTTTCCGCCACTGAATAAAAGAATAAAAAAAGGTAATTGCGACTTTTTTTCTCAGAATTGTGAGATACAAACTTTAAAAGTTAAAGTCAAATTGTGAGGGGGGGGGGGGACTGATATGTTCTCAGAATTGCTAAAAGTTTATATCTAGCAGTTCTGACTTTATTTCTCAGAATTGCGACTTTATGTCTCGCAATTACGAGTTTGTATCACGCAATTCTGAGAAAAAAAGTCAGAATTGTGAGATAAAAAAAGCGTGAAAATTCACGTCATTTTTGCTGAGCGCACCTTCTGCAATTAATAGTAAACATAACCAAAACAGCCAAAACAGG
>NW_015641089.1:222595-223830 GCF_001515625.1 Sinocyclocheilus rhinocerous
GTTCTCTTCAGAGATACATTCATATAAAACACCTGCGCCGTGTTATGATTTTGAAACGTGCAGTGCTCATGTTTATTCAACGAAGTCAAACGGCACAAATAAATCAATGTATGGGAAACTGGTAATGTATATCGAAATATCGGAAATGTGTTTAAAAATCATATGACCGTTATTGAAAAAAATTATATCGCGATACATATTGATATTGAATTATTGTCCAGCCCTACGATATATCAAGTGATATTAAAAGAAGGGAGATTTGTGTACCTGGGTCCAGGAGGAGGAACTCTGTCTGCCTTCAGCTCATCAATAATCTGCTCAATGTCTGATGGTTTAAGATCCTCCTACAAACCAAACCAAAGAGAAGGAAGAACACAGGAAACACTGATTAATGGAGAATTCAATGATTATACCTTATTCTATGATCTAAAAGAGATTAAATAAGCTCGTGAAGTCAGTGAACACACGTCTAGGTCACATTTCACCAAAATCAAAGACATAAATTATATTTTGCATAAAGAAAATAAAGCCTTTAGATTTGCCGAGATGTTCCTAAAAGGGGTTTAAATATCTTTAAACAAAATATAATGACTTGTGAACAGGTTTTGTGAGATTTAACCACTAGAGATGTTCTGTTGCCCGTCAGACCTTCTGTGACTCAGTTTCTGAAAATGTTAGTTACACTAAACGCACATAATTGGTAAACACGAGTGATCTCGAGCCAGACCGTAGCTATCTCATTATCTGGAAGCAGTAGGGTCATGTAGATGTGATCTCTAGGTTCCTCGAGCTTCCTCCAGAAGAAAGCATCAAAGGAAGACCTCACCTCAGCCCTAGCGGATGATTAGCTGTCGGAACGAGACCTGCTGACCCATTTCAGGCGGGTGAATCACGCAGGGCTGACGAGTTTCTATGTAACTGTGAGAGGCCACGGCTAACTGCATCATTACCCCGGCGGGGCATACAGGGCTTCGCTGAACACAAACAAGCTCAAACTGAGACGTGCACAACCCAAGGAATATTCACCACCGATAAGGAGTGAGATCTAATTAGTAAATTAATCTTGATTTAAACATGAGGCTTATATAGGCAATCTTTCCTCAAGCTAGAAATCCACTGATAGGGGTTTTTTTTTTTTTTGGACAAAAAAAATGAAGAAAAATACAACAACAAAAAATACACTGATAGTGTTTGGGGTTTTTTTTGGGGGGGGGGGGGGGGGCAAAAAAAAAAAA
>NW_015641089.1:223981-236472 GCF_001515625.1 Sinocyclocheilus rhinocerous
ACCAAAAAAAACAATATATCAATATTAATACTATAACATTATTATTATTGGATTGTGTATTATAATAGTTATTAGTATTATTATTATTTGTACGAATACAATATTGAGTTCTTTTTTATATGTCCGCATTCTTTTGACAAATCTGACTATTAAAACAAATTAGAATAAAACAACAATGCACTATCAATATTATATTTTTGGCTGGTGTATAATAATAATAATAGTAATAATAATAATTAGTACCATTATTTATACAATCATATTGATGCAAAGCTCTTTTGTTTGTACATTATGCACTCTTTCTTTGCTTTTTGACTATTAAAACAAATTACAATACAACAAAAAACAATATGCACATCATTATTTTTAGATGATGTTTTATAACAATAATCATTTTTAATTGTATATTTAGTTCTTTTGTTGTGTCTGCATACTTTTTTTTTTGACAAATTCGACAATTAAATATTAGAATACAACAAAAACATGCATTATGAATATTATATTAATATTTCATGGTTAATAATAATAGTAATAATAATCGGTATTGTGATTTGTACTAGTATATTTAGTTCTTTTATGTTCTGCATTCTGTTTTTGCTTTTTGACTATTAAAATAAATCACAGTACAACAAAAAACAATATCAATACTATTAATACACTCAACACTATCAATATTATTAATTGATGATGTATAGTAATAATAATAATTAGTAGTAGCACTATTATTTGTACACTTATAGTATGCAAAGTTCATTTGTTTGTACGTTCTCCAATCATCTAGACTGTCTGGTCGATTATCAGCCAATCAGAAGATAATGATTTCTTTTTACCTCTTTAAAGCACATATGACCACGTCCTTTCTTCTGCCCTTTTACCCTTGTTAAGACTCTGTCAATAACAGGCCACTCTCACCACAGGTACAAACACTGTTCATCTGGACTTCATAACAGAGCAACTGCCTCCCCTAGAGGTGAGATTAAAACTAGCTTCCTCTCATCAACACACACTCACAACAAGCTTTGTGATCATACTCACATAATAGCTATCGTTGATTTGGACCATTGGTGCGTTCACACAAGCCCCGAGACATTCGACTTCTGTTAGCGTGAATAATTTATCTGCCGTGGTCTCACCAACTTTGATCCCTGAAAGAAGAGATCGTTTTTGGGTTAGAAAATTAAACACGTAGTCATTACTTACGTGTTACTTAAAATAAACATTAAATAAATGAAAATACAAAAAACTTGAACTTTTATAGTATGATGTGTATATTATTAAATTATAATTTTTTTTTATTACATCAAATTTTCTGTTATATTACTTGTATATCATTTCAGCTGTCAAGGCATCATTTCTCATAATTTTTAGTATGAAGAAACAGATGAAAACTAATAAAGATGAGTAAATACTATATAGACATCTAAAACAAAATAATAATAGTAATAATAAAAATTATAAAAATGCACAATAAAATAATTTAACATCTAAAATTAAAGTGAAAACAGAAAATATAAAAATGAAATCCAATTTAAAATATTAACTTGTATATGAAAAATTTATCTGCTGTGGTCTCACCAACTTTGATACCTGATGTCAGAATTTTTTGGGCTAAAAATTAAATGCATAGTCATTACTTAGGTGTACCTTTAAAAAATGGACATTTAATAAATAAAAAAAACTTTTATATTATCATGTATATATAATTATATAATTATTTTATATTTTTATTACATCAAATTTTATATTATTTCAACTAGTTGACAAGACATCATTTCTCATTTTCATAATTTCGAGTTTGAAGAAACAAATATTAATTATAATAGTATATCAATGATACTAAAATAACACTATATGGAACACTAAAGCAGATAATTGAAAGAATATTTTGCTATGAAAAAAAAAAAAAAAAAAACTTTGACAAGTAATAAGTCATGACTTGGAATAACATGAGGGTGAGTAAATGATAACACTGCCTTTCAATCTTAATAGCTTCTGATTTTGTTTCTACTTCTAAAATTAGTTCTCAAAATAAGATTAATACAATCCCTAAGTGTATTATCCCAGCATCTTCAAATATTCACATTTCAGGCCATTTTTTAGCAGCCTGGCTTTAGCTTGTTTATATAGCGAGTGTGTTTATTGGTGACGTGCGAGTCGAGATGTCTGTGTGGAGTCCCTGTGGAGAGCTGGAAACGGTTCTCGCTCACCCAGTTTGTTCTGGATGGCCTCCAGGATGCTGTCGGAGTCGCAGAGCGTGCAGGGCGTAGTGGTGCAGATCTGGACGTGGTACTTTCCCACCGGCTGACGGAGGAACATGGTGTAGAAAGTGGCTACTTCATAAACCCTCATTGGAGCAACGCCCAGGATCTCTGCCACCTGCAGGAGAAATCAGAAATCACATCAGACACTGGTAGGGGGATGCTTTTAGGACCATAGCTTTCGATCAAAAATAAAAGCATATAATAGGACATTCACCGTCAAAATTGAGCAAATTATATATATATATATTTATTTTTTCCAAATATTTAATGTATTTTTGTATATAATATTAATTATATTTTGCACCTCTGGACGAATGGTTAACACTTTGTACAAGCTTCTGTTTGAATAAAAAATAAACAATTAAATCATGGTAATCAAGGGTTTGTTTCATACTTAATCTACAAAATATCCAGAAATTACATGGTGGATTAAGATGGCTGAGCAATATTTGTGAATGAAACTTCCAAATGATCTGGACTGTAAAATGTTGTATGTCTATAGCAGGTTTAATACTTTACAGTATGGAAATGGAAATGCATGTATTATGAATGTCATGTGTTTCATGAAGTCTGGGTGACTTAAATAAACATACCGCTGTGCACAAAATAAGATGCAGTTTAACTGCACATGAAACTGTGATGCATTTAACCAAGACATTTTGCCACACATCAATACAAAACAAAATGCTTCACAAAGTCAAAAACATTTTATGAAATAAAAACAGATAGTATCAATTAAAATTAAAATGTGCATGTCAGTTTTATGGAATTTTCCACATTTTAACTATGATTATTAACAGGGTTCCACACAATTTTTGACCAATAAATTGTAATGACTTTGTCAATGAATTTGTAATTACTGGATAAAAACTGAGGGTTAATACAGTAAAAAAATAAAAATAAACAAACTTGAAATACATTACTTGAAATAAAATAAGCATTAACTGAAATAAAGTATTTCAAACTTAAAAAAAACATTTCTCATTTTAATTTTGCTAAAACCAAAAGAACTAAAACTAATGAATAAAATTAATAAAATCTATATAGACATTTAAAACGAACTAAACGAGACTAAATCTAAAAACTAATAAAAATCACAAAAACAATAAAATTACTAAAACTTTAAAAATAAGTGAAAATACAAAAACATTAACAAAAACTACAACAGTATATCAATGACACTAAAATAATACTGCTCGTAGCTAATGGAATAACTCAAATAAATGTATATACACTATTAAATCATTTAAAATCACTGCATGTGCATGTCTTAGGAGCCTCTCACCTTGTTCATTGCTGAAATAGGAAGCCATCCATGCTGCCTCTGAGCCAAATCCAGCACAGGAATAGTGGCGGCCGCCTTGTGCCCCTCTGGGTAATTATTCATGATGGCATCAACTCTCTGTTTCAGACCGTAAATAACAAACACACAGCTATAATCTTTATTCAACATATCTGACCACAGCCAGACATATTTGATCTTACCTGTGGAATACAGACGTAAAATAGTACAATAACAGCAAAAATTCCTTAAATATGATTACTTATTATATCAAAAATTAAAATAATAGGCGATAGATTTCCCTCACCTTCATATTTTCTGGGGTGAATTCAAATGGAGTCTCTGGGTTGTTGGCTGGTGTGTCTCTGTGCTGGAATAATGAAAACAGACCAACTCATCAACATCAAAAAATGCTATAAATATGAGCTTTATAATAGTGTGTGCTTCTGGTTTAGGGTGTGTATGTGCTCTTTATACAACACAGATGTTTACAGCAGCATCACAGTATTACGCCCCATTCACACGGGGCGTCAGCGTTAATGCTAGTTAGTCTTCTGGTGTTGCATGAACGCTGATTGGCTAGCGTCTGTGCTAGGGTATTTGCATAAGGTGATCTGATTGGCTAACGCTTGATGTCACTCCATTCAAAGTAAACGAGAGGCGTTGACGCTGACGCCCCGTGTGAATGGGGCGTTATTGTTGCAAAGTTCTTCAATTATAAAACAAAAACTATTTCAGGTGTAAAGCAGCTCTGAAAATACAACAGTGTCATTATCAACTCATATCAGTTCAGTGTTGCTTAATTTCAGTTCAATAACGGAGTAAAGTTTATGAAACAAGCTTAATCTAACTATAAAAAGTCAATAGTGTAGTAATTCAGCTCAAGTCAAGTGTAAACGCTGCAGAGTTTGCCAATTATGAAACAAACTCAGCTATAAAACAGCTCTACAGAAAACAATAGTGTAATTATTCAGCTCAGTTTTGTTCTCATCAGTGCAGTCACGCTGATAATATTACTGAATATGAAGTGTCTCGTGCATATCAGTGCAATAGGCTGCAATAAACATGAAAAGTCAAGTCTCACCACAAAGATTCCTCCTGCTCCAGCTCGAGCCGATGTCTGGTGCAAACTGCGGACTTGCCTCGCCTGCAGAAGAAATGCAACAAGTGTAGAATAGAATTATTTTTATTTATTTTTTCAAACTGCTAAACCAATACATTCCTTTTTGTATATTGTATGTACTGACCAAATATGCAATATAATATCTTGTGCACTAAGTATGCAGTGCTTATGCTCTATAATGCTTTCTGTTTAGGGTATACAGTTTATAGTGTATGCTGCATTAGTCACTGCAATGTATACACTGCTGTTCAAAAGTTTGGGATCAGTAAGATTTGTAATGTTTTTTAAAGAAGTCTATTCTGCTCATCAAGGCTGCATTTATTTGATCAGAAATACAGAAAAAACTGTAATATTGTGAAATATTATTGCAATTTAAAATAATGTTTTTTTTATTTTAATATAATTGAAAATATAATTTATTTCTGTGATGCAAAGCTGAATTTTCAGCATCATTACTCCAGTCTTCAGTGTCACATGATCCTTCAGAAATCATAATTAAATGCTTTTTTTAAACAGTTTTGCTGCTTAATATTTTTTGGTAGCTGTGATACTTTTTTCAGGATTCTTTGATTAATAAAAAGTTCAAAAGAACAGCATTTATTCAAAATAGAAATTTCTCTCTCTCACACAATATATTTGCGTTATATATATATATATATATATATATATATTTATACATTTATTTACTGAATCAGGTTAATTTACTGATTATTCAACCTGTCTGGGTGAATAGAAACAACTTCTAAAAAATATCATTTTTGTATGATAAATTATTCAAATACATCACAGTTTTAAAGAGTGTCTATATAAACACAATCAGGTCTCATTATTAGCTGTTAGCGCATTAGCTTCATGTCCTTGCACAGATGTCAACGCCGCTTTAAATGATAATTCATATGCAATTCCTTCAGCCACCTCATGAATAATCCGATTACAACACATACAAAATAAACCTACCGCATTAGACACGGCAGAGGGCAGAGTTGAAGAGAAAAACATCTTCTCAATGCGCTCGGTCACACTAAACACAAGCAATGGCGGACATCAAGTAACGCGAGCTCGATTGAGCGGGTCTGGTTACGCAAGGGACGCTCTAGGGCTGAGTCTGTATAATGGATCACCGAGCGGCAGACGAAAATACAGATGCACATTTTTTTGTGTTCTTGACATGCCATGATAAAAATAGCACAAGACAATCAGCATGCACACTTGGAGAACTTGAGCTTAAATGCTAAAACGGTTGGTCATGCAAGACTGTAACTAAATATTGTTCTGTTTAACATTTGGGGTTTATTTCGAATAAAAATACATAAAATAAATTGTTGTGCTTTCCAAATACAATAGCAGAGAATCAATATAATATAATACTTATTGAGGTACTAGATTTGTAATTAAGTATTTGTGCATATGTTCTACTAGTTTTTGGTCTAGTAGAAATTCCTTTGTTTTGAAAGTTCAGCAAATGAGCGTTGCTTTGTCAATGAAACTGGCTACTTTTCCAGGAAATCACAGCGTAGGCATAAATTCCAATTCCATGAGTGGGCAGGAGAATCCAGAGTTAGGATAGAGGGTGGATGAGTCATGAAAATCACAAAGACTTCATTTATTTAACCAAATATTTATTTATTTATACGTGTTTTATGGTTTGTGTGTGTGTGTGTTAGTTTGGTGTCCTCGTCGTCATTTATTTTCTTTAATTTCTTCAAGTATAATTCACAAGTAAATAAATTATTTTAGTCAAAAATAAGTCTGCAATAAGTCTTCATTTAGGTTTAGTGTATGGGTGTCTTTATTATTTTCATTTCTTCAATTAAAATTGTAAAAAATTATTCATGAGTAATAACTTTTTCCCCCCCTAAAATGTCTTCTTGTAGGGTTCGTGTGTGTCATTACAACTAGCCTTATATGAAATCAATGATATGTCCTCATTATGACCGTCAAGTAAACCTTATGTGTGTGTGCGTGCGTGCGTTTCAGAAAGCACGCAGATCATCCGTCAGACTCGTGCTGCGCCTCCCTCAGCAGTGGGATCAGCAGCCGAGCAGCTGCTCAGCCAATGGAAAAGTAGGAGTGCTGAATGGAGCGCTCTGATTGGTGGAGGCGGTGCTGAGCAGACTGGGCATGATTAAAGGGTGGGCACCACATGCACAGCCACAATAAACTGCTTCATCTACTGACTGACATCTATCCTGACACACAACATACGGATTGACGGATGTCTCCTGTTTCAGACTCCACCAACAGGGTCATTCCAGGACCTCAGGAGCCGGAGAAGACCTACCATCCATCCGACGGCCTGTTCACTGATGCACACGTGCCAGACTTTGATGCATACCTTGCCATATACAAAAAGTCTACAGAGGAGCCTGAAGGTATCATAAAACGGTGCATGCATATAAATGAGAGGGACACTCCAATGAAAGATGCAGTAAACATGTTCATTTAACATGCATTGCAGAGTTCTGGGCTGATGTTGCTCAAGAGTTTTACTGGAAGAAGCCTCCATCAGGCCAGATGCTGCAGTATAACTTTGATGTCAACAAGGGGAACATTTACATCAAGTTCATGGAGGGAGCAAAAACCAACATCTGCTACAACGTCCTTGACCGAAATGTGCATGAGAGGAACCTGGGAGAGAAAGTGGCTTACTACTGGTAATCTAACATGTTTTCACTGTGCTGAAATGATGCACATAACTACAACTGCATATAATGCATGCATGATCTTATTTAATAGTTGATGCATTTGAGGCCTGCTGCTTGTGTCAAGGTCAAAGCAAAAGAAAAGCCTAAGTAGCAAATATAAAGAATTTGCTAAAAAAATTTATTAAAAAAAGGTGACAAATGCTGAGACATTCTCAAATACATGTTAAATCATAAGTTTTAGTAAGTTTGTTATGCACTTTTATCATCTGTATGAGTTCTGTTTTTATGTCTATTTGTTTAATATTATTATATATGGTAATATTAATATTATACTAACATTACTAGTAATATTATATATATAATATTACTAATAATATACCAGTGTGTGTGTGTATGTATTTTTAGTTTAAAAAAGTTGAAAACACGTTGCAACAAGGTCATAAATATATACAATTATTTATCATTACAAATATAATATAATTAGAAATAATTTAATATAATTAAATACTAATTCTAAATACTCTAAAGTCTAAATTGCTTTGCGTTAATGCATTTGTGCAAGGTTCAATCTGTACTTTTAATGTTGAAAATATGATTTTATAAGTATTTACTTGTAGGGCTTGGCAGAAGCTCCTGTTCTTCTAATCTAGACAGACGAGGCAGGGCATAATGATTATTATGAGTGTTATTGAACCATGTCACCTACATTTGACATCAACTATCACATAAGACTTTGATTGCATACTGTAAACTGTGATAAGATGGTTCCTGTAAGAATTGCATGAATGACACATGAGAAGTCATACAAATGTTAATTCCAGTTTGATTTCTCAGGAACAACTCTATCTCTCTTTCCAATATTAACCGAAGTGATATAATATTGGCTTGATGTCATACTGTATGCGGGTGACATACTTCAGCAACACTCAGAATAATCATTGTTGTCATGTTAGCTATGCTCTGAAGTATTAATAGTCTTGTGGAACAAGGGGTGTCATGTAACTGCTGTTATATAAAGAACCACTGAAGTCAAATCAATCATCTGCATGACATCGCCATTTAACAGAGTGGGTCATATTTCACCCCAAATTTGTGAAGAAATAAGAAAGTGTATTGTGCGTATTTTATTATTACACATATTTGCATAGTATTATACATATTGTGCATTTTTTAATATTACGCATTTTTAGGAGCATTAACATTCTTATCATTGTTTTCATGGCAATTTAGCTCTTTTCTTTGCAATTTCCATTATTCTTAATGTATTCTCATTAATGTAACAGTCAAAAAATTTAAACAATTTTATCAACTAGGTCAAACGGGGCCAAACCAAAAACACAATGCAACACAGAGAACAGAGCACATATGTGACCCTGGACCACAAAACCAGTCATAAGGGTCAATTTTTTGAAATTGAGATTTATACATCATCTGAAAGCTGAATAAATAAGCTTTCCATTGATGTATGGTTTGTTAGGATAGGACAATATTTGGCCGAGGTACAACTGTTTGAAAATCTGGAATCTGAGGGTGCAAAAAAAATAATTTAAAAAAATCGCCTTTAAAGTTGTCCAAATGAAGTTCTTAGCAATGCATATTAATGATCAAAAATGAAACAGTTAGACATTAACCATCAAGTGCTAATGGAGGACAGAGGATTTCACACAGGCTCTTAAAAGCAATATGAACACTACATATACTCAAACATATGGGGCCTTTGTTATGAAATACAAAATATGATGCAATGTGCAACCTCAGAGGTCAGCATCTATTCTTTATGCTGCCATCCATTCATACCTAAGGGGTCGCTTAGCTTGAAAACTGTTCATCCTGTCAATGGTCCATCACGATCTTTCCTTTTTTGGACGGCCAGGTGCAGTTGCACAGGGACTTTGACAGTAAACCGAGGCTGAAAGCTTTCATGGTGATCTGCACTGTCACAATGTTCCCTGTGTTGCGTGAATTTGCACACCAGCTACAAACCTAAAAGCAGCAACTTTTGCACAAACAAGCACATTGTCTTCAGAAAATGTAAAAATCTAAGTCTAAAGTGTAGTTTAACAAGGCATGTTGCCATATTACAATCTGCTGAATTGACTTGTTCAATAAATGAAGCCCACTGGCCAGACGAACAGCTGACGGACATTCAGATCTAATGCAGGCAGCAGAGCCAAAGTACAGCCCTATTCCTGTAAAACTGAGATGCGTACAGTGGGGTCCAAAAGTCTGAGACCACACTGACAATCAAAGTCTAAATTCAGTGTGGGAATAAACAGTTTTAGGGTTGAAAACAACAAATGAATATTATGGCATAAAACGAAGAAGAATTGTTTCATACCCTGCATTATTTCTAAATGACGATTCACATGTGAGTGAATTAGTGTCGCTGATCATGTGACTCATTCAATCTGAGATTGTTTGCTTCCATTAAAGCACAAGAAGCTTTTTCGAGTAAATAATTCTATTGTTAAAAAAAAAGTTAAATCGTGTATTTGTTAAAAAAGGTTTCTTTTTTTCCCCAAACAGTACTATTTTAGTATTCCTTATATACTATTATAGCACTTATTAATATTTTGAATTATTATTGAATTCATATTGAAATATTTAAAATGTTTTAAATTTTCAGTGGAATTTTGTTTTGCACTTTTGTCATTTTTATCAGTTTTTGTTCTTTAATATTTCTGTTTGTTTAATATCATTATACATAGTGATAATATATATAATATTACTATTAATATTAGTAATATTATATAAAAGTAAAATGACTATAAAAGTCATTTTAGTACGTAATCTAATTTATTTCATTTATTTGCTGATGCAACATTTTCATTTGAGGTTTTTAAGTGCAAGCTATTCATCTAATATTTGTTTTATTTGATTTCAGATTTATTTCGATTAATGAAAACCGTTCTTGATAGTTTTAGTTAACAATGACAACACTGCATTCAACTTTGCACTCAAATTGCTGATAATATAATTTGTCATGACCTATTAAATGCAAAATAGAAGAATTTTCACAGTCGGTCTCAGACTTTTTGGAATTGCAAAATCATTTGAAACACAGATTAAATAGTGTATTTATGTGCCTAATGTGTCTGATAAAGTATGTTCAAAAGGCCAGCACACTGTATTGCATAATGAAGTCCATGAATCCATTATTTCCTAATGGTTTAATATTGATCAATTTTTTCTGCAGGGAGGGAAACTCACCTAATCATCACCAGACCATCACCTACAACCAGCTGTTGAGAAACGTGTGCCGATGTGCCAATGCATTGAAGCTGTTGGGTAAGACCATCCTCCTCCTCTGGGTTTGAGTTTGCTCAGATTTTCTGGAATGCAAATGCAATATTAGTGTGTTCATTCTGAACCTCTGACATCCTTGTGTGAGTATTTTCATTAATGCTTTCAGATTTACAACAATATTTCTTTCTGTGATCCAGGTGTGAAGAATGGAGACAGAGTTGCCATCTACTTACCCATGATTCCAGAGCTGGTGTATACCATGCTGGCCTGTGCAAGAATCGGGGCTGTTCACTCGATAGTGGTGAGCAGCTTTACAGATCTGTAGTATAGTTTTACATTAAAGCAATATTTTGGGTTTAGGAATAGTTCATCCAAAAAATTGCTGAAAATATCCTCACCCTCAAGCCATCCAAGATTAGGATGAGTTTGTTTCTTCATCAGATCTGGAGAAATGTAGCATTGCATCACTTGCTCACCAATGGATGCTCTGCAGTGAATGGGTGCCGTCAGAATGAGAGACCAAACAGCTGATAAAAACATCACAATAATCCACAAGTAATCCACACCACTCCAGTCCATCAGTTAATGTCTCGTGAAGCAAAAAGCTGCGTGTTAGGACATTTTAACAAAGCATTGCTTCTGGCTAAAATACGAGCCCTCTATCCATAATATTCTTGAATTATCTTTAATAATGTATCTCAAATTATGAGAGAAATCTGCACAGATCAAGTACCGTTTACAAGTGAAAACAGTCCAAAACTGCTCTAAACAAATACGTGTGTGGATTTTGATGTGAGAGACAACAGGAGATGGACTTTTTCACTGAAGGATACGTTATGGATTATGGACTCATATTTTGGCCAAAGCGATGGTTTGAAGTTAAAAACATCATAATGATGGACTTGTTTCATACAAACACGCAGCTTTCCACATCACAAGACATTAATTGATGGACTGGAGTGGTGTGGATTACTTGTGGATTTTTGTGATGTTTTTAGCAGCTGTTTGGACTCTCATTCTGACGGCACCCATTCACTGCAGAGCATCCATTGCTGAGCAAGTGATGCAATGCTACATTTCTCCAAATCTGTTCTGATGAAGAAACAAACTCATCTACATCTTGGATGGACTGAGGGTGAGTAAATTTTCAGCAAATTTTCAGTTTTGGGTGACCTTTTCTTTAAGCTCGATCATCTGTTAAGGATGATCAGATGGAGAGTTTAAACTCGGGTCAGTATTTAGCACGGTATCATTAATATGCATGAAATGAGTGTAGCCTCATTTACACTGCTAGGACTATTTCTGCCCGCCAAGCCTCTTTAGCCATGTAAAGGTTGTAGACAGAGTTAAAAATAGCACTGAAGTGCTTTCAAGGGTACTTTATATCTGATATCAAAGCCTATTTTTATGTTTGTGTGATGACCCCATTTCAGCCAGACTGTTATTCTGATCATTTGTTTTGGAACCTCAGATATCCATATAATTTATCTTGATAAATAAAGATGAAAGCAGATGCAGAAGCATCTAACTCTCTCCTGTCTTCCTCATTCAGTTTGCAGGTTTCTCGTCTGAGTCTCTGTGCGAGAGGATCATGGATGCTCAGTGCAACATCCTGGTAACAGCAGGTAACATTAAGTGTTTTATTGAGGAGGATGTCTGGATCTGTGTGCTCAGACAGACTGTATGTTTATTGGGTTGATTTTGTTTAGTAGATGAGCTCACAATCAGAATGATGAAATACAGTACGTGATAACCAGAGATAATGTGACGAGAGATGTGTAGTCGCACTTTTGACTGCCAGCGAAGTCTGAATCACATTTTGATCAGCTGATCACAGTTGAAAGTCAAATGGCTTTGTGTGCCATTGAGAAGGTGATTAGCTACATTTGATTGAATTTACAAGCCATTTTTAGGGGGGGGGGGTGATTCCAACT
>NW_015641089.1:236512-241475 GCF_001515625.1 Sinocyclocheilus rhinocerous
AACTCAGTGATTCTGGTTTTTTATTTTTCTGACATGTTGGTGTTATATCTTTAAATACAGCTGGATAAAACAAAAACTGTGTCTGTCTTTATTTCAGGCTGCAAAGCAACAAAATGTGATTATTTTAAGAGGGGGGGGGGGGATACTAAAGACTGATAAAATCCTGTGCATCATCCTACAGTCTATCTTTCTCTTCCTATCTCATGTGTTTGCTCTTTCTTTCTCTCTCTCTCTTGGTGTATATGTGTCCTACAGATGGTGTTTACAGAGGTGACAAGCTGATCAATCTGAAGAAGATTGCGTCTGAAGCTCTGGAGCGCTGTAAGGAGAGGTACGTCCCTGTCTGCTGCTCTCCGCTATCAGAGGAACCTCTGTTTACATCAACCTCTCACCCATCCATTATACTCCACAACCTAAAAAAAAAAAAAATTGCAGCTATTATTGTTAACATGTTATGTAATAATAAAAACATGTATATAATAATAGTAATTAATAATTATATACATAAATATTATTGTATTATACAAAGGGTTGTCCTCCAGGGGGAGCTGGAGGCCTCAGAAAACCAAATCCTTCATTGAGCCGTATCAGAATCTCAGGATGTTTTATTTGACTTATTAAAGCTATTGCAACAAGTCAACTAGTCCTGCTACGACCTGGTACAGATGTTGTTAAATGGTTAGTTAGTAGCCGATAGTGTTGAACTCACACATTCATGTTGTGTGATGAGTCTCTCACACATTTCTCAGTGGTGTGATTGTGCTCATAGAGAGTTTAGAAAAATTACCTTGTGTCAATATGTCATGTGCTTCAAACATGGATGTTTTTTGTCTGTTTTCAGATATTGTACAAATATTGCACCGCAGTGTGGAAAACTAGTTATCTTAGTAATCTTGTTTCTGTCTGTTTCAGGTATGATCTGTCCAGTTTGCGTGTGTTAGGAACGGTTGGTGAACCCATAAACCCGGAGGCTTGGCTTTGGTATTATGATGTTGTGGGTCAGCAGCGCTGTCCGGTTATCGACACCTTCTGGCAAACGGAGACGGTAAAACATTTACAACAATCAAAACCAAGTTTTTTTTTTGGAACAAAGTTGCCTAAAACCCCCTTTAACTGTGGTAAAATCAGCATTTTACCACAAAGTGCATTATTGCTTGCATGAAATGTCACATAATAGACACTAATAATAAGTTATTAGTTAACTCTGTTTGTTGTGTCGGCAGGGTGGCCATGTTCTGACTCCACTTCCAGCTGCTACACCACTGAAGCCAGGATCTGCCGTGAGTCTCCGGAAATTCACCTTCACTTATTACATCTTAAATCTGTCTTGATGACACTGTTAAAAATGGGGATGGATGACTCTGATATTTACGTGTCCTCTCTGTGCAGACGTGCCCATTTTTTGGAGTCCAGCCTGCCATTCTCAATGAACACGGAGAAGAATTAGAAGGCGAGGCAGAGGGATACCTGGTGAGATTTTCATCCTAGTTTTAGATTGGTTATAACAGGTTACGTGGATTGTTATTGAAGTCAACATCGAATGATGTTCTCAACCTATTTTTATAACGTTTCATCCTTAAAGATCAAGCAGTGGTTCAGATATTCCAAACTGGAGCAGTTTATTCTGACTATAAACGGATGTTTTGGTCTCAGGTTTTCCGGAAGCCCTGGCCGGGAATCATGAGGGGTGTGTACGGGAATCAGGAGCGATTCGAGAGCACCTACTTCAGAAAATTCCCAGGATTCTATGTGACAGGAGATGGTAATGTAGGTATTATGATGTAAATTCAAAAGTTAAGGTTGCTTTACATGTTTTTTCCAGAAAGCAATTAAATTAAAATCTCAACAACAAAAAAATCAAAATGTAAATTTTTTATTTTTTTTTGCTGTATGTGTAAAATTAAAAGTTTATTTGTCAGTAAATAAATAAATAAATAAGTCCGTTATTTGTTTGAAAAGTAACTCATGTGTAATGATGTAAATTCAAAAGGTAATGCATTACTTTACAGCTTACATCCAAAAAGCAATCTGACTGAATAACAGGCAGTTACTTAATATGTATTCGTGATGTGTACATTACCAGTCACCATGTAGCTGTTTCAGCAGAGTCACCAAACTTCAGCAGTTGCTATTTACAGCATGAGCTGTTGCTGTATCGTATGGCAGGATGTGCGTTACTGTAACCGAGGGTCCTTCTGTCCTCAGGCTGCAGGCGGGACAAGGACGGATATTACTGGATCACCGGCCGGATCGATGACATGCTGAATGTCTCTGGTGAGACTCTCAGACTGTGTTTCAGTGCTGCCACCTAGTGGTTAGAGATGACACATTACTTTTCCTAATTCCTTCTCGGCATTCGAGAAGCAAATGTGTTTGTTTTTTACCCTGAAATATCAGTTTTAAAATCATTCTGATGGTACACTGACTTCTAATAAGGCGAATGGCTTCTGTTTCTTTCCCAAACGTCTGTTCTGGTGGGCGGGTATGAAATCCCGCGAAAAGGGCGAATCGCTTTACGGCAGCAACAAATGATTATTATATATCTATCTATACACACACACACACACAGTACTTGACAAAAGTTTGGAAGCATGAGTTTTAAATATTTTTAAAAGAAGTCTCTTCTGCTCACCTAGGCTGAATTTATTTGATCAAAAATACAGTAAAAACAGTAATATTGTGAAATATTATTACAGTTTGAAATAATTACTTTCTGTTGGAATATCAATGTTGAAAATTGTTGTGCTGCTTCATATTTTGGTGGAAACCATGATTCATTTTTTTATTTTATTTTTTATTTTTTTATGAATAGAAAGTTCAAAAGAACGGCATTGATTTGAAATAGAAATCTTTTGTAACATTACGAATGTCTTTACTGCCACTTTTGACCAATTTAATGCATCCTTGCCGAATAAAAGCATTAATTCTTTAAAAGAAGAATCATACTGACCCCAGACTTTTGAACAGTAGTGATTATTTCCGTCGCGTCTCGTCTCTCAGGTCATTTGTTGAGCACAGCAGAAGTGGAGGCGGCTCTGACCGAACACCCGTCGGTGGCTGAAGCTGCGGTGGTCAGTCGGCCTCATGCAGTGAAGGGAGAGTGTCTGTACTGCTTCGTCACTCTGAAAGACCACAAAGAGTTCAACCGCACGCTGATGGAAGAACTAAAGAGAAAAGGTCAGAGGTCATGATCACATTAAACACTGAGAGAAAATACAATCTGAATCTATTCCATTCTTACTAACGTGAGCTTTTCATTCAGTGAGGGAGAAGATTGGACCAATCGCCACCCCAGATTTCATCCAGAATGCTCCAGGGCTTCCCAAAACCCGTTCAGGTACTGGGATCTTGCATTTTCAGTTTCTCCCCACATCTCTGCTTTCGCTCCTAAACTGAAGCTTTTCACCCGTCCTGCAGGTAAGATCATGCGTCGAGTTCTGCGACAGATCGCCCGCAATGAAAAAGACCTGGGTGACCTTTCGACCCTGGCTGACCCCAAGGTCGTGGAGGTGCTGTTCAGCCAAAGATGCGAGGCTGCAGCGTGAACGCGGCTCTCTTCCATCTCTTTTGATGCCTCTGTGACTCTGTGTGCGGTATAGACTCTGGGTTTGGGTTAGAACGGGCTCTGGTTCTCCTAGATCAGATCTGATGGGGGGGAACTCCTCTCATGATTCAGCTAAAACAAACAAAAATAAATCACAAAGTAAAGTGTTTCACAAAACCTCACCTCAGGACACTAAACTTCCCACAGTTATTATAAAACAGTCAGATTTTCTTTGATTTCTTTTGGGGGTTTTTTCTATTCTGTCAGGTGATACATTATGTAAATATTTGTCTTTGTTTGTGATGTTTTTCAGTGCCATGAAAATTTATTTGCATTTGCTTTTAATTGCATCCATAATTGCAGTTTCTCTCACTGAATTATTCCATACCACTAAAACAATTTTATATTAGACATCAGGAAAATAAAATGTCACATTTCACGAAAAAGATCAGGAATTCAGTTTTGAATCTTGCAGGCTTGACTATGTTGAATTTTTTAAATCTCATTTTATTTTTATTTGCTATGAAACAATTGTGAGAGAAATGTGCACCTTGTCCTGGATTAATAAGCTCTTACAAAAACAGTTGCTAATGTTACTTTGACAGAAATATTAGTTTCAAGTAGTTTAACAGTAATAATTGCATTTATTGTTCTATGTTTTTATGAAATAAAACATATATCTGATAAGTTCTCTGTTATTTGCATTCATTAAAAGCTGTTTATTCTTGTTGAAATATATATACAAAGTTCATATTTCAACAACAACAACAAATATTTATGAATATTAATATTTTATGTGAGATTGCTTTAATGAGAGTCACTTTCCCCCCAAATTCTCATTACTCATTATTTTATTTATTTTTTATTAAAGAAGCTGCATTTTAATAAGGAATAACTTTATTTATGCTAAACCCCAACTCGAAAACCTTAACCTAAAACAAACCTTGATATCAGTAGATTTAAAGTAGAACATGATTTATGAGCTATTCAAATAGTAGAGCACGTCAATATCATATATCATCATAGTTTTTAACATTTCACTTCATTTGTGAGGTCATTTTGAAACATTTGGCCTTCACAAATAGCCACACACACACACACACACACACACTTGCATTTGTGGTTTACGGGGACTCTCCATAGGCGTAATAGTTTTTATACTCTGTACAAACTGTATTTTCTATCGCCCTACACCTAAACCTACCCCTTATAGAAAACTACTGCCAATTTTTGCATTTCATAAATCACCGTTTTGTATGTTTTTTAAGCCTTTTGTTTTACGGGAGTCGGGGACACAGGAAGTGTCCTCATAAACCATTTTCAGGTTGTAGTACCCATGTCATTATACACATTTGTGTCCTCATAAACCATATATACCAGTACACACACACACACACACACACACACACACACACACAC
>NW_015641089.1:245445-260731 GCF_001515625.1 Sinocyclocheilus rhinocerous
AATCTTCCTGATATGCTTGCAGGCACTGGAAGATTATGTCTATGTTCTTTATCAAAATATCATTTTTTCAAGCTCTGATCGGATCATCTCCTTTTTCTTCCGGTTTAAGCTTCACCACAACAGATGCTCCCATGAAACAGCGTAATATTAAAAGAGCTTAAAAAAATCATACGATTTAAATAAGATTTATAAATAAGAAGCATTTTCTTAAGGGTTTTACATCGTAACAACGTTAGTGTTATATAGTTGTTATATTGAACTGTTATGTAATGTGTTTATACCAGGATTTATCACAGACATTTTCTTGATGCTCTGGTGTGATAGGCTTTCCACTGAAACATGGATTTAAATGAATTTTGCTTTTATTGTGTCTGATATTTGTTTATATGGACAAATATATATAAAAAAAAAAAAGTTGACATGACTGTACAAACAGATGCAAGATGAGAGAAATGCTGCATCAGAATATCATGACTTCACATTGGGCTGCAGTGGTGCTGTTACCATGACAACAGTCATCTTGGCAAGACCCTTCATCTTAACAAGAGCGTGCAAAGGTTTAGCAGCCCGACAATGACTGTGCCCACTGCCTCTCACACACACACTCAAATGCACACCGTCTTGCAAGACTCAAGTCTTCTGGCTCCAGATCTGCTGTCGCAGGCTCTTCACCTTCTGCTGGGAGAACAAACACTGTCTTTCACTCTGTTATACTGTGTCCAGTTGAATTACAGTTGTAAAATGATTCAAAGTTCTGTCAATATTTGTGGATAGAGAGAAAGAAGATGAAAGAAAGAGAAATTAATGGAAAGCAAAGACAGAAAGAACAACAGAAAGTGACGGCCAGACAGACGCATAGATAGATGGATGGATGGATAGATAATTGATTGACAGCTGCACTCATGAGGTTCAGACTTCTGCAGTCAGACTCACGGTTCAGAGCTCCACAGATCTGAACACTTATTTGATTACAGGTTCTCATCCACACAGATTGGATTAATGTTTAGGAGGACAGAGATGTTCACGGTTGTGCAAGATCAGACGTGGAAACCCATTAACATGATGAAGAAGATTAGCTGAAGCAGCAGTGAAAGTCCAAACACAAAGGTGTACAGCGGGTCTGAAACACATGGATGGGACAATTAGATCAACAGACATCACAGTAATTATCTTATCAGGACCCAAGAGTCGAGCACAGACTCAAACGAGATCTCAAATCCATTTCCAGTGACAATGCAGCAAATGGATGACTCCCATTTTAACTGGAAGCAACGGTTTGAAGTTAAAAATGTCTTGATGGATTTGTTTCTTACAAACATGCAGCTTTTCGCTTCACAAGACATTAACTGATGGACTGGAGTGGTGTGGATTATTGTGATGTTTTTATCAGCTGTTTGGACTCTCATTCTGACGGCACCCATTCACTGCAGATGATCCATTGCTGAGCAAGTGATGCGATGCTACATTTCTCCAAATCTGATGAAGAAACAAACTCATCTACATCTAGATTAGCTGAAGCAGCAGTGAAAGTCCAAACACAAAGGTGTACAGCGGGTCTGAAACACATGGATGGGACAATTAGATCAACAGACATCACAGTAATTATCTTATCAGGACCCAAGAGTCGAGCACAGACTCAAACGAGATCTCAAATCCATTTCCAGTGACAATGCAGCAAATGGATGACTCCCATTTTAACTGGAAGCAACGGTTTGAAGTTAAAAATGTCTTGATGGATTTGTTTCTTACAAACATGCAGCTTTTCGCTTCACAAGACATTAACTGATGGACTGGAGTGGTGTGGATTATTGTGATGTTTTTATCAGCTGTTTGGACTCTCATTCTGACGGCACCCATTCACTGCAGATGATCCATTGCTGAGCAAGTGATGCGATGCTACATTTCTCCAAATCTGATGAAGGAACAAACTCATCTACATCTTGGATGGCCTGAGGGTGAGTGAATTTTCAGCTAATTTTTTATTTTTGTGTGAACTACTCCTTTAAAAGGACCTAAAAGTCCTTATAAATGTCACCTTTGTGTTTTCTTGTATCAGCAGAACCTGATGTCCAGATGCAGTGATTATGTAACATTTAAAAGCCTCATTTATCTCCCAGGTGCTGTTAGAGTAACATAATACAGTCTATGACCTTCCCCTCAGTGCCTGATGTGATCCTCCTCTGAGTCTCTGAGTTTATGATGATGCAGCACTCGCCGCTTTAATCTCAACTGCACAAACTCACACTCAACACTGTGTGTTACACTGAAATGAAAGGATTTGAGAGTCCTGGGAAATCTCCTTTTTTATGGGTTTGAAAGAAGTCGATTCTATTCACTAAGGCTGCATTTATTTGATCAAAAAGACAGTAAAAACAGTAATATTGTGAAATATTATTACAATTTAAAATAACTGTTTTCTATGTGAATATAATGTAAAATGTAATTTATTCCTGTGATCAAAGCTGAATTTTCAGCATCATTACTCCAGTCTTCAGTGTCACATGATCTTCAGAAATCATTCTAATATGCTGATTTGATGCTCAAGAAACATTTCTGATTATTATCAATGTTGGAAACAGTTGTGCTGATTCATATTTCTGTGGAAACCCTTTCCCCCCAGAATTCTTTGATGAATAGAAAGTTCAAAAGAACAGCATTTTTGAAATCTTTTGCAACATTATAAATGTCTTTACTGTCACTTTATTTAATGCACTATTTAATGCATCCTTGCTGAATTAAAGTATTAATTTCTTTAAAAAAAAATCCACGGACAACTTTTTCTTGTAAATACACATTCAATTTATTACCAATTTAACACTCATTAGACATCTGACAGTGACTTCATTTAAAACATTCATCATTTTTTCTTTTTCCTCCAAAGAAAGATCTGAATTCATAATAGCATCTATACAAAGACCAGTTAATAGGTACAATAATGGGCTTAAAAAGTGTTCTCAATTGTGTCAATGCAAATTCAATGGCAACAAAAATGACATGAGCCGCCACACGCAGTGAACAGCAGTGTGTGTGTGTGTGTGTGTGTGTGTGTGTGTGGGCTTACATCAAGAGCTTTATCACAAGGTACAACAGCGTCTGAGTACATGCACTAAAGTGCTAGTGTTTAAAGGCATGCATATCAAATATGATATCTGCACAACTGCTGTCCAAATCCTAGTCAATACATCCAGAAGAAACCTGCACTGGATTCTATAGTGGAATAGATCTCACAATTTGGAACCAATCCTAAACTATCGGATACTATCCAATCCAAAAGAAATAGTTCACCCAAAAATGCAAATTTGCTGAGGTCATTCAAGATGTAGATGAGTTTGTTTTTTTCATGGAAATAGATTTGGAGAAATGTAGCATTGCATCACTGTCTCAGCAATGGATCCTCTGCAGTGAATGGGTGCCGTCAGAATGAGAGTCTAAACAGCTGATAAAAGCACCACAATAATCCACACCACTCCAGTCCGTCAATTAATGACGCGAGAAGCCAAAAGCTGTGTGTTTGTAAGAAACAAATCCATCATTAAGATGTTTTAACTTTAAATAGTCACTTCTGGCCGAAATACTATACTCCATACTCCAGTGAAAAAGTCTTAATGATGGATTTGTTTTTGTGATGTTTTTATCAGATGTTTGGACTCTCATTCTGACGGCACCCATTCACTGCAGTGGATCCATTGGTGAGCAAGTGATGGAATGCTACATTTCTCCAAATCAGTTCTGATGAAAAAACATCTACATAGTACATTGTCAGCAAATGTTCATTTCCGGGTGAACTATTCCTTTAGGGTTCATTTTGACCCTGGTTCGAGCAGCTTTGCACACTTCTAATTTTGAAAATAGGTTTGCATCACTTTGAACCATTATCGGATGTGGGTCACAATTTGCTGCCAAACTTCTACAGTATGAAACAATGCAGTGTTAGAATGTTACAAATGAGTTGCTAAGCAACCAACAACCAATCATAGACTGCCTCAATGGATGGCTTAATAAATATTCATGCATTTAAATCTTAGATCTGAGGGAAACATGTTGAGTTTTATATTTATTTTTCTTCTTTGTTTTTGCAGCATGTTTCAGCCAGAGCAGATTTACATGTTGTTACAGTTCATAAACTCTTTTACAACTGGTTTCAAAACATGACGTAAACTTCCAACTGGAATCCTGCACATATTCCTTCAGGATTTTGTGACTTGGGAAATGTGCATAAGGATAATCAGTGTCAATATACTCTCCTGTCATCATGTACAGAGTCGAACATTCAGTTTTACATTGGGTTTTAAATACATTATGATTGACATCATGTATCATTCGTCCCTGTCGAACTAGAGAGTGTGTGTGTGTGCGTTTTCTCCTTTAGTTTTGATCTAATTCTCTTTACAAATACAACTTTTTAATTCAAGCATCAAAGGTTTCCAACGAAACGGGATGTACGCAGAAATTAAGAAAATAGCTTTATAAACTATATACACAGAACATCATTTAACAAATGATTTTCACCCCTCCAAAATGAATATAAATCAACACATGTAAACTTTTATGCTGATCCGACAAATGTTATTACTATCCAGTTATATTTTTCAGAACATCTGAAAAGAAGTTTGCGGCTTAATGACCAACACATATCGAGTGGTATGTATTGCATACATTGTACACGGACACACACGGGTACGGGACCGTCGCGAGGTCATGCGTGTGTAGGCACCTCTTATGGAACACTTTGCGGTGTTTTGCATCAGTACATTCCAGGTCCTTGATAATTCCGAAACGGAATTTCTGGAACTGTTTCCTATTGGATCAGTTCAGCTGGTGCTCACAGAACTCTGCCCTCTAGTGGCAGGGCAGTTAAATGTTTTTTAGAAAGGTTCTCGATGGTTCCGTCGCTCCGACGGTGTGCGTAGTACGTGTGTGGTCAGGAATGGGAGATGGTTAAGGAGAGTGAAAGCGTAAATACAATCCTGATTTATCACCACACTTCCCTTTTTCGGGGCATTTCAGAAGTGAAATTTTAAAATCATACTTGAGGTTGAGATAAACAGGTTGCTGACTGAACTCAAGGTGACAGAAAGCACAGAAGGATGTAGTCTAGGCTGGTTAAGGGAAAACCTCCTGACCGGGCTCCTCTATCTCCGGGATGGTCTGAACCGGTCTGACGGGCGAGGGGAAGCGGAACATCTCCGATCGGTCTTTGTAGTTGGGCGAGGATGAGGGCGAGTGGGCGGCCCAGCGGGACGGAGGACGGCGGTTGGCGGGACGAGCCGGACGCAGGAAGCAGGAGTCCAGAGGTGGAGCCACTGGCGAACGAGGCAAGTCCTGTGTCAAGGAAGAAAACAGTTTATCTGTTAGTCGGTGGTAAGTCTGCAACAGTGGTGTTATCGTTAACTGAAATAAAGCAGAAATAAAATAAAATATTAGATTAAAAAAAAAACTAGAATGAAAATAGAAATTTCATTAAGTTCAGGTTGAAGTACAAAAATTATTAAGACTACTAAAACTGAAATAAAAATAAATCAAAGCTGGATAAAAAAAAATAAAAAAAATAAAAAATGCTTTCATTATTTGAAATAAAGCTGAAATAAAATATAAATATTAAATGAAAAATTTGAAATTTGAAATTTCAATTAGAAATGTTGCCTTTGCAACTAACTGAAATAAAATAAGTTGAAGTACTAAAATAAATAAAACTGAAATAAAGATTATATTAAAGCTAAATATAAATTAAAAACTAAAACCATTTTTTGTTCACTGCAATAAAGCTAAAATAAAATAAAAAAGTAATGAAAATAAGAAACTTAAATTAGAAATGTTAGTTAGTGCCTTGCCTTTGCAACTAACTGAAAAAAGTACTAAAATGAGTAAAACTGACATAAAAATAAATGTAAGCTAAACAGAAATAAAAACTAAAACTAATAAAAATGGCAAAAGAACACAACAAAATTACTAAAACAAACTAAAATTAAAATGAAAACTCAAAATATAAAAATAAACATTAATTGCAAAGCTTAAATATTAATAAATACTATAATAGTACACTCTAAAAAAAAAAGGTTCTTCAGCGGTTCTTTGGAGTGGTTAAGGTGCTATATAGCACCACTACCGTGTAAAGAACCTGTTAAGCCCCTGTATGGTTCTTCAGCGGTTCTTCAGCGGTTCTTTGGCATCGATGAGGTGCTATATAGCACCACTACCGTGTAAAGAACCTGTTAAGCCCCTGTATGGTTCTTCAGCGGTTCTTCAGCGGTTCTTCAGCGGTTCTTTGGCGTCGATGAGGTGCTATATAGCACCATTACCATAAAACCTGTACAAAAACTTTTTGGTTTTTCAGCGGTTCTTCAGTGGTTCTTCGGGGTGGTTGAGGTGCTATATAGAATGTTGGACTTCTGTCCAAGTTTGCCAGTGGTTGAGAGATATTGACTTGAAGGAATTCTGTGCAACTTTTGTGGGTGAGCTTCAAGTATTCTGTGACTAACACTGGTCTGCAAGCATTAGTGCTTTTACAGTTTAAACTTTGAACTAAAATGGATTAACATCCATTTCATACTGTCTGTAGCAAATAGTAAAGAATAACACTCAGTTTGTTTCTGACTTTTGAGGAAAACCGTGGTTTCAGCTTGATTCATTTTAAACAGTTCTAATTAAAAATGAATGAGATTCCAGCATGAGAGGTGGATATTTTCTGTTCTTTGAATAATTCAGAAACAGGGATTTACTACGTCTTGAATCTGCGTTCGGTTTTTGAGTGAGACTTTGAAGCTGATACAAAGTGAATTTAAATGGAGTCCTGCGGTTCAACTGAGGCAAAAAATTAATAAATAAATAACAACCTGAATGTTTCTGCACTCCAGTGACATCATAACCAACATGAAACCAGTGTTGTTATTATTAACTAAAACTAATGATTTCTCATCTTGTTAATCATTCATTTAAATAAGGCTGAAATAAAATTAACTTAAAACTTAAACTTAAAAAAATAAGAAAATTAGAAATGTTTCCTTGGCAACTAAATGAAATAAATTAAGTTCGAAGTTGAAGTACTAAAAATATTACAACCGAAATAAAAATAAATGAAAGCTAAAAATAAATAAATAAAAAAAACTAATAAAAATGACAAAAGCACAAAAAATTACTGAAAATATATTAAAATAATATAAATATCACTGTATGAAATGCATCACAAATCTATAACAATTAACCTGAAACACAGTATAATTGCAAGCTTTGAACGAGCGTAAAGTTGCTGTTAGATGTTAAGAAATGAGACCCAGCATTAGCAGCAGATGTTAAATGCTGTAGCAAAGGCACAGCCAACACCAACACCAGCCAGTGAACCCCAAACGACCCCAACACACCACTATCACCGCTAGCATGCAGTAATGTTGAGCGCCGCTCACATCCTGTCAACACCAGACAGCAAACATTACAGTACAGTGAACTGAGAAAGCACGAGATGTTACGCTGTAGTTTCCATTAGTAGGGCTGGTGAGGTTAAGACCCTTTAAAATGGACAAAAATAATACAATTACAAACACACAAACACGTACCTAAGAAAAAAAAAAAAAAAAAGGTGATTATATAGTCAAAATGGTTACACCATCCAAAAAGCCACTTGTGAGTTTGATACAGTGACTCCAAAGGTATTTGTACACTTAAAGGGACAGTTCACCCAAAAATGAAAATTCAGTCATTTACTCACCCTCAAGTTGTTCCAAACCTGTATGAATTTCTTTATTCTATTGAACACAAAAGAAGATATTTTGAAGAATGTTGGCGACCAAACAGTTGACGGTAGCCATTGACTTCCATTGTATGGAAAAAAAATACTATGGAAGTCAATAGCTACCATCAAATGTTTGGTTAGCAACATTCTTCAAAATATCTTGTGTAGCAGAAGAAACTCAAATGAAAGAAAGAAACAGAGTAAATGATGACAATTTTCATTTTTGGATGAACTATCGCTTTAAGTCACTTTAAAAAGTGTCCAAATACTTTTTGTTTTCATTTTAAACACTAGTTTATAGTTTTATCTTTTAAAATGTCTGTTTGGGACATGTTGCACTTGAATAGTTTGCATGTGCTATTTATCTTTAAAATAGGTCAATAAATTTGAGCCACTATATATCAGCCAAAGTTTCTTGTGTTTTGCCTTATGAAATCCCACCCCATGTGAATGAATGTTTGGGATAATTTTGGCTTTTTGGATGACTGTTTATTGGTGATGTCATTAATATCAGACGATGGGCATGCTCATACCTACATGAGGACAAAGAAAGTGTGACCACAACAAAGCACACACAATATTTCCCACAATGCCTAGCGGTGATACGGTGTCTTACAAACTGTGTGGCATGCGGTGAGAGAAATCTATTAAAATCAGTCAGACGGAACACAAGTGAGGTCACTGTGAGGTCAAAGGCCAAGTAAGATCGGTGGAACTTACTGCACGGCGAGCGCAAGCTGCGTTACAGTCCCCAGGGTGCAGTTAGTAAGACAGTATGGTTCTGGAGACAACCCAGAAAAACAGGAGTAAACACACTGGTCAAAATTACACAACCACATCAGACTCAGGTTAGAGCTACAGCGGGGATCTGGCAAGTCTGGCCGGGTCGCAGGGCGTCTACGGTAAAACCTGTAAAAGCAGCTCACTGTCCTTTAAATTTAAACATTTTAGCATGATATAGAAGTTTGGTGACAAAACCTGTCCAAGTCATATTTCTCCTCCAAAATAAATAAAAAATATAATATATTTTTAATATCATAATTGTAATATATTAAAATTGTATTCTGTTTTTAAATTTTGCCCAATTATCCTTAATATAGTGCAATAATATAATATAATATAATAATACAATACAATACAATACACCTGGACATGTTTTGGTGAGATTCGCCCTCATACATTGATACATGCACTCTATGACACAGATGTTTTTACTTGTGTACACTCAGAATATATCCATACTTTTCCTAATAGCCTTGATATTCAGATTTATTCAGCAAGATGACTGTCTCAAACAACAGAAATAATCAATTAAAAAATGTACAAAAACATCTCATTTCCAATATAAAACTTTGTAACAACGCCAACTTGAAACACTGTGGGCTAAACTGGCACAACTGTTTAGTGAATTCATCCCTTTCTTCTGTTGTACTGCATGCATTCATGCCTTGTAATATCCATTACGTTCAAAACACAAATCCCAGATACATACACTGCTCACGAAGAACCATCTGCCTTTAATGATGTTAAAATATTTGCAAATGTGTCTTTGACCATTAACATAGCATCATGGGATTGTGCAATGATGCCGCTCCTACAGTAAATGCTGATTTGTCTGTTGACAAATGTCTCATGCTTTCATGTGAAGGATTAATCGTCCAAATGGATAGAGGTTGACAGGCATCAAACACTGGATGCAACTTTATTATGGTGAATTAGAACATCTTGCATCCAAAGTAATTATGAAAGCTAGTTCCACTGCAAAATAAAAAAAAAAACAAGCAGCATGTGATTATACTACTGTTAGCATTGCAACAAAGCAGCGCGCTATAGCAGGCAGCTCAGATGTATAAGGCCTGCGCTCAGGCAACGTTTGGCAGCTGGGAATGTGACTTTTTGATACTTTATTATAACAATTTTGTACCTTGAAACTGCATTGGTCAAGTACCAAAACATTTAACAAGCAGCCAAATTTATACCGTAATATACAATCTACACTAAAAACACGAGACAAACTAAGTGTGCATGCACCCGCAGGAAATAACAAAGTCACAAATGAGATCTCAATAATTCATTTGTGTCTACTAGACAGCAATGAGATTAGACCGAATGAAGACATTTGCTTAGGCCTCCTGCTAGAAAAAGACCCCAGTAATCTTATACGGGTCTTCTCTAGAGTTTCAGAAGAGATCTCAACAATGTCTCAAACTGTGCTCAGAATTGCCAAGACACTAAAGTCTGAAATCAAAAGTTAGAATTTATAACAAAATCTTCATTTTGATGACAAATTACAAGGACAAACAGGAACAACTATTAAGAAAGTAAGGTAAATTTTTCAAGTTAACTCATTCTCCTAAGCTATAAAAGAGCATATAGTGTTCTTCCTTTAGGTAGAATAAAATAAACCTCTCAGTTACCTCAAGACATCCTGGTTTCTCTGTGTCTCCGGTTTTGTTTGGAGAAGCTGCGAATGAAGCGGAAAGCCTCCTTTCTTCTCTGAAGCTCTGCTCCAGTAGTTTCTTATTCAAGATCCGTGCTGCATTCTCAGCTAGAGTGTAGCCTGGAGGAGCGGACAGGTCCTGTCTGATGCTAATCACCTCTGGAGTTTTCTCGCCTTGCGTCTCTACAATCAGCTGCACAGGGCTTGGGGACCGGCCCCGAGAGTTCCTCACAGGCCCCTGTGCAGCACAAACACTGGGAGATTTGGGGTCCGTTGGCTCTTGAGGCCCTGCTTCAGTGGGACGAGAGCGGCTAGGGGACTTGTTGAATTTCTGAATGGGGTCGTATGCGATGGGCGTGTGGTCGATGATGTTGAAGAGGCTGGAGAGGCCGTCGTTGATGGTGGTGTGAACGGGACTGTCTCTGGTCGTAGTGGAACGGGCCCAAGCGGATTCGTTGTTCCCTTTTTGCTGCTGAGCAGTGGTTGTTGGGGTGGGAGCACGGGTTTGGCCAACAGGTTGTTCTGCTTTGCCAGAATTAGAAGGTTTCCGTTGGAGCTTAGGTGAGCCATATTTCGGCGAACAGCATGGGCGTTCAAACTTGGCTTGTACGACTGGAGAGTACTGCATCTTTCTCAGGCTACGTGAAGGAGATGAGATGGGCGTGGAGCCTCCTTTGGGCGTTAGACAGCGGTGAGGGCTGCTTGTGAGGGTGCGAAGAGCCTCTGTTTGCAATCCCACGCTGATGGTCTGGGTGGTCTGTGTTCCCTGTGTGGTTAAACCATTCGTCTGACATGCCATGTCCCGTAGCTGCCTTTCCGGAGGGCTGGATCCGGATGCAGAAGATGATCGGACGGCATTCCGAGCAGAAAACGCCTTTTCCTTCATGTCATCACTCAGATTCCGTGCCAGCTCCAGCTCTAATGACGAGGTATACCCGACAGCAGCGCAAATCGATGGATGTTCTCCAGGCCTAAGTCCTGCCTCCAAATTACTCCTTAGCTCACATGGCCACCTTTCTCCAAACACCTCCTCAGCATCGCCTACTACCTCCCCTGCCTTTACTTTGGTCACTTTGGAGAACATGTATTCCTGCTCAGGGGGGCCTGGAGCTGACCGCTCCCCTCGAACGGGACTGTGGAGGACCTGCACCCCAAACTGTTCACCCCCCTGGGCTGCCCTGAGTGGGAGCTTTTGGCAGTACTCAGGGATACTCATGGTGTTGGTGGTCAAGGTAGTGCTGGTGGTCAGGTACCAGGAGGCTGGCTGGAATGCTTCTGAAGTAGACTCGGCCCTTCGGGATTCTGCCCTCTCTGCCCAGGCCTCCATCACTGGAGAGGGGATTACTGGGCCAGGAATGGGGCAAGCGGCCAGGGAACTGGTGGGCAGATCCCAACCCTTACTATTAAACTCCTCAATGTATTTGAGGTCATCTGGTGAAAGGGGAGGAGTCACATCATCCCGCTCATGCTCGCCAGGCTTGCTCTTATCTGGCAGGAAGGGGGAGCTGTCCATCAAACGCTGGAAGTCACTCATGGAGCAGACTGACTTCGCCCTGTGGAGGTAAAAATGGATGAAAAGTTACATTGGTGTTGCTAAACATTGTAACCAACGATAGACGCAATGCTCACAGAAAGTATATTATAAAGCAGCACAATGTCGCTGTTTACTTCTTGGAATAGCCTTTGTGTCTCAAGGGGAGCGCATCTACCGTATGTTCTCAGAGTTAACACTATGCTCCCCTAACCTTGAGAACATGGGACCCTAAAAACTAGGGAACATAGAACCTCGGGAACAATGGATCCTGGGAACAGGGGAACATAGAACCCTAAGAACGTGGGAGCATGGGAACAGGGGACCTTGGGAACTGGGGACACAGGACCCTAGGAACATGGGACGTTAAGAACTGGGGAACATAGAACCCTAAGAACATGGAAGTCTGGAAACTAAGGAACATAGAACCTTAAGAAAATGGAAGTCTGGAAACTGGGGAACACAGAACCCTAAGAACGTAAGAGCTTGGGAACAGGAGATCTTGGGAACTGGGGACATAGGACCCTAGAAACATGGGACGCTAGGAACTGGGGAACATAGAACCCTCAAGAACATGGAAGTCTGGTAACTGGGGAACATAGAACCCTACGAACATAGGAATAACTCCATCAGGAGCATGCCGATGATACTTTAAAGCACTCTATAGATAGGCAGCGCGCTGGGTTTAATGTGTCAGCCAATTAGGATAAGTATCTTTATTAGAACAATACACGTGCACTGATGAAGTTATCTTTACTTTGTTGCTGGCACATTTAATCTCTGGCCTACTAAGATTAAACCATTCCTTTCCATTCACAATTCTCCTGAGATGTTGCCGAAATGACAACAACAGCACAGTCTAAGCATATCCATTTATGTAGCTGTTTTCAAGTTTTGTCAAGCTTTGCTATTCTTCAGAGGAATTTTAGGTTCCTAAGAGAAGAACAAAGTCACTTTACTCACTTAGACTAGCCCACACATACTCATAAACACACACATACTTGAAAAAAAAAAACCATACCTGAGTAGGCTGCCACCACTCTTCTCTTCCTCAGGGTAAATGGCAGGATCCACACTCTCAGAAATCTCATTCAGTGCCTGAAACAACAACACAGTTAAAACATAAAAGCCACAAATTGTTAACTTGCTTTAAAAATATATGCAGTATATTTGAGTGCAGATAGTTTTGCCATGTAATAATTCTTCCTCATTTCACATGCAAAGATGTTAGCCAATCATAAAAGAGGTAATTTACATATAGAACTCTTTTACAGCAGCAAAAACAGCCTGTTTAATAATAAGGGTCAGAGAGAGGATAATGACCATGAAAAAAAAAAAAATCTTTTGGTGGCAAAAAAAAAAGCTAACAAAAAAACAACAACATTATAAGTGGACCTCATTTATAAAAAAAAAAAAAACCATGATATGACATAAGCCCCATCGTGCAGTGTTTACTGATGTCTTACTCTCTCTCTTACTTCCTTCATGTGGGGGAACCGCTTTTCGCTCTCCAGACGTGATGGAGGAGGCACCTCGGCTTCGCTCAGAGGATCCAGAGAGAGGGCGTCCAGGAACAGGCTCTCTGGGGGCCGGTGTCCCTCAAAGGGTCTGGGTCTGCCCGTCGCCCCCTTCTCCTCCAGTGTGGCCTCCGAGTCGGAGTGGGAATGCGTGTGTGCGGCTGTGCAGGGGGAGCGTGGAGATCTAGGAGCCTTACAGGGGCTCTCCTGAGGAGAGAAGACATGCGCTGTGCCTCCTTCTGGCTGGAGAACATCTTTCTGCATCTGGGATGGAGAAGAGAAGATATTGGCTTTGTTTCAAGACCTAGTAAGCTGTCTTTCTGCCAACTGTCCACATAGGCAACTATCTTCTAAGGCAGGGTTTTTTGGCTGGCTTAACCCCTTAGACATAAAACATTTACTTGAAGTCTCTCCTGAGATTATAAATTAATATTTCTATAATTCAACAACACATTTCCATGTTCATGGTTCTCTGATGTTGGTTAATGGTCACATGACATGCATACAAATAGATAAAATATTTAATCTTTTATTAAAAAGTTTTATTTTGACATTGTAACTGGAGCCCAATCAAACGTAATAATAATAATAATAATAATAATTTTAGTTCTAATTATATTATTATATTTAACTCTAATTATTAGAAATCAATACATAAATATATTACTGTTGTAAATTACAATAAACACAATAAAAAAAAAATCAATATTTAATTAAGTTAAAATACAATTTTTTTTTTCTTAATTTCTTTACTTTCAAATATTTAAACCCTCAAGCTTTAAACATTTCAAATCCTCAACCTTTGCTGTAATGCTGCTGAAATGCTGCAACTTCTGTCCACAAAATTGTTGAAAATGTGTAAATAAAGTGAACCTAGTGCATGTTGCATTACCAAATGCATGTTAAACTCTCAGCGCAAGCAGAGTTTTATGCATTTACTATAAACTAAGCTGCTCTGAGATGCTGAATACAGTGGATTATATCATGATGATTATGTTAACATGCTGCTCAAACAACGAAGCACAAAGAAATAATGAGTTTCCATGATTGATTCCGCTATTTTCCTGTTTATCTCTGTGAAGCTGCTTTGACACAATCTGTATTGTATTAAACGCTATAGAAATATAGGTGACTTGATTATTGCCATATTTAATTAAGCTTAATACTAATACCTTCCAGCACTGAACACACTTACATGTCTCGTCTACCATGTACTGAGTGATGTGTATGAGTGAAATAAGAAGGAATTACACCACGGACCTTTTCCATTTTGCGGTACATTTCCCGTAAGCTGCGGTCCCACTCCTGCCTCTCTTTCTCGAACCGCTCCAGTAGTTCATTCCGCTCGTGGGTCCAGCACTTTTCTCCGTGCTGCAGTTTCCAGCGCAGCTCCAGTGCTGTGCTGTGACTGTCGGCCAGCAGACAGCGCTGTTCCTCCCGCTCCTGCTGTAACACATCTGAAGCAACTGCACCTTCATCTGCGCCTGCGCCTGCAGACTCTCCTCTCATATCCTGCAGCTGCAGGGACGACAGAAAGACAAGAAAAAGAATAAATGGCACCATAGGGTATGTTTGGAATAACATACTGCTCGTTCTAGCGTTGCATAGCATGCATGATATGCAGATTTTATATATGCATAGAACAACCGAATGACATGCTACAATTAGCATAATGAGCAGTATAGTATAGAGCACGAAACTGTATCCCATAATTAAATGCATTACACTGGACCTTCAATTTAGAGTGTGACAAAAGTACTGTAATCGCAGCTGTGATTTATAACATCAACTTCTTGACTCATTATTTAATCAGATTGCTGTCTAATGAATACTAATGATTGTTTCTATTATTTTTGCATACGGTGAACTGCAATTTGTTAAAGGGGTCATATGATGCTTTTTTAAAGAAAATAACTCCAAACATAACCACAGCGCTGTTTTGCGTCTCTGAGTAACATGACGCGGTTTTGTTCCTGAATGAATCAATCGTTTAAATGATTCGGTTCAATCGCATTGACTCACTTATTAACAGTGACTTGCTGCCACCTACTGGCGGTTTTAATTTCACATTC
>NW_015641089.1:260818-270984 GCF_001515625.1 Sinocyclocheilus rhinocerous
GGAAAATATTGATTTCTATCAGTGTGAACTGACCACTGCACAGAATATGAAGAATATCAAGTCAGCTGTCCACGGCAGTCCTTAAGATACCAGCACAATAACACACTCAGCAAAATATCGTTTAATTATCGTTATCGATAAAATCCCAGAAAATATTGAGATATTATTTTTTGTTAATATCGCATACCCCTACTCTACGTAGCTGTAAATATATAGCCAGTGTGTAAGTTTGCCAAATAGCCTAAAAGAAATGCAGTAAATGTAGTGCAGCAGAGTCCAGAAACACCTTCCTCGCATGTCTAGCCAGATGTTCCTAAATCTACACGCTGTCTGAATGAGCAGGGCTCCTCTGACATCTGCTTTCTTTTAATAGACCATGACTATGTTTGACGGCCGAACTGCACCACTGCATAAATATAGCTGACTATTTAAAGACGCTCCCTAACTTACTGACACAAAAACAGCACAAGTCACTGTAAGCCGAAAGCAACGCATGGCACTGCGGATGCTTAACGTCTTAGCAGATGCTGCTTAACTAGATTTATGTCTAGTTAAGATATAAAGAAAATCAGTTTTATGACAAGACCAAATTTCACATTCAACTCTTTAGAAAGTCACCTTGGACATTGATAAAATTGATTAATGGCTCAAAAAAAGCTATTTACACTACCTTACAAAAGTTTGGGTCGGTAACATTTTTAATGTTTGGGAAAGAAGTCTCTTCTGCTCACCAAGACTGCATTTATTTGATCAAAATACAGTAAAAACAGTAATATTGTGAAACATTATTAAAATTTAAAATAATTATTTTCTATTTGAATATCTTATAAAATGTAATTTATTCCTGTGATGCTGTATTTTCAGCATCATTACTTCAGTCTTCAGTGTCACATGATCTTCAGAAATCATTCTAATATGCTGATTTGCTGCTCAAGAAACATTTCTGATTATTATCAATGTTGAAAACAGTTGAGCTGCTTCATATTTTTGTGGAAACCGTGATACATTTTATTTTTCAGGATTCTTTGATGAACAGAAAGAAAGAACAACATTTATGTGAAATAAGTTTTTTTTTTTACATTAAAAATGTCTTTACTGTCACGTTTGATCATTTTAATGTGTCCTTGATGAATAAATGTATTAATTTCTTTCTAATTTCCCTAAACTTTTTAATGGTAGTGTAAATAATTTAGTTTAAAATATTTTTAAGCTAAATATTTTTTATAAATATAAATATAAATATAAAATTAAATAATTGTTCTGTAATTTTTTTTAATGCAGTTAAAAATTCAATTTTATTAAAAAGTAACTATTCCACATATATATTAGTTTGTGCTTATATGTGACTCATGAACGAGTGAGTGACCATTAATAGAGTTGATGTGATGTAGAGCGTTTTTTAGTTTAGTCACTTATGAGTTTCCATGTCTGTTGGGATGCTGTCTGAGAAGGTAGCTGCCTATGTAGACAGCAGTCCGGTTTTGCAACAGGTTTGAGGTGCTGTACTGTCTGTCACAGGTGATTCTGCTGTGATGTCAGGTTTGTTTCTGTACCCTGGTGACGTGACTCCTCATTTCAGCGCGCTGTATCTCCCACGCCGCTCTCTCGTTGGCTAACGTCTGCTGCAGCTGCCAGCGCCGCTGTGCCTCCTCGCGGAGCTCCGCCCTGAACTCCTCCAGCAGGGAGCGCAGCGCGTGCAGCACATGCCGACTGTCCCCTGCCTGCACACATAGAGGACAGTGTTATTGCTCAGAGATTGCTCTGTTGTAGCTTAATGGAGTTCTCAGTTTAAGTATCAACTTCGTCTCAGATGTTTCTCCTGCTATTCTTTAGGAAAACGACACAAATGAGTCACTAGTTTTTATCTAGTAAGAGTGTAGTGCTATAAAATGAATGTGAACAGCAGCTCAGATCATTAATGAGAAATGTTTAAGTTTACACTGCGATCTCTGACTTCTGATCGCAGACTTTTGTATCTTGAGCAGATCTTTTCTGAAACCCTACTCTCCCACATGTGAGTAAAAATCAGTGTTGGCTAGTATATGTCAACTAGTATACTAATTCTAACAATGCCAGAGAATGCACTATGGTTTAGCACGATTATCAAAGACTGTGTTGCAATCATATAAATATATAATCTGACGTGCTGTGTGCGGCTCCACATGAACTCTATCTCTGCAAGTGCTGTGAGTTTGATTCACTTATAATGTGCATTTGTAAATGCAAAAAAAAAGCAAACAAATTAACCATAAATATCTGTATTGTAATTGTACTTTTGTTATATAAAATAATAATAATTATAATTTGTGCTGAGAAAGATATGAGAAGCAGGACTTTGTCATCTATTTAGTCTGTCTAGTCTCTGTTGATCTTATATAGGAGAAATAAGTGATATTTTGCAAAGATCTCATCTGTGACTTTTCTTTTCTGCATGTGAGGGACCGTAAAATGCATTTCTAAGAAAGAACTGATTAGTTGTGGGTTTGTATTATTAATTGGGTAGATGTGGGAGAGAGTTAATCATGACACAATAACTCAGTCTCTCTTATGCCGAGTTCACACTGCACGATTTTCAAACTCGTCGGATCGCCGTTGTTTTCACACTGCGTGACTATCTGGGGTAGCATTCAGTCGCTGCTGTGTTCACACTGCACGATGGATCGGCGACGGGGGGTTTCACATTGCATGACTTCACAATAGGAAGAATCGCCGACAGCTCTGTCTGGTGCAGGGTTGCCAGGTTTTCGCTACAAAACCCGCCCAATTACTACTCAAAACTAGCCTGAAAATAGCCCAATTGCTTTCGAGGGGGTCCCCCCCAGTAAAAATCGCGTTCGGGGGGCAAAATACAAATTTTTTTGGTGGGGTTCTCCTGGTACAATTCACATTCCAGAGCCTAAATATCACCTTATTGGGGTCGCTTCAAACTGCTGACATAAAAAACAACCGGCGGCAATCGCGGATTTGGCAACACTGGTCCCACATCGCTTCACTTCAGGAGGCCTTTATTAACCCCTTGGAGCTGTGTGGATTACTTTTTATGATGGATGGATGCAGTTTATTTTGCTTCAAAATCTCAACACCCATTCACTGCCATTTTAAAGCTGGGAAGAGTCAGGACATTTTTTTTTATATAACTGCGATTGAATTCGTCTGGAAGAGGAAAGTCATATACACCTAGGATGGCTTGAGGGTGAGTAAATCATGGGGTAATTTTCATTTTTGGGTGAACTATCCCTTTAAGTGTGCAATTTCTAAACAAAATAGCAAACAAACTCAAATCCCAAATTCACCATTTATTGAAATAATGTTATATTCAGCTCTGTCCGGCTAAACAAACATTGCATTTCAATTAGTGAAGCCAGTGGAGCAGAAATAACAGGAATGTCCTGTGAGAGATGGTTCAATAAACCAACCTTACTAATCTCACTAAGGAACATATCTTCCCTCAGTAGTATGTAAGCTTCATCAGCACAGCAGAAATTCACAGCATCAGTGGAGCCAGCGGCATTTGCTTTGAGAGTGCATGTTCAGCACAAATGACTTATTCTACTGAAATTCATTCAAAACCATGTGTACACTGAGAAAAGGCCACATCCTTATAAACAAGAGTATGTGTCAGCCTTTAATGATTTGTAAAACTAAAGCATTTACAAACTCCTGCACTTTTTTATTATTTATATTATTACTTTTATTACATGATTAAATAATAGACTAGAGCTGAGAGAAGGTTTACTGCTTTATATGGAGCAAACAGGCACTGCTGCTGAAACATTTACACTGATTTAATATTTACCACAGAACACAGAGGAGAGAGATTTTAAGGTGAACAATCAAAAGCACAGATTTAGTTTTTTTTTCTATAGTTTGTTTAATATACAAAAGGATGAATATGATTAACAACAATCTCGCATCCTAAATCATGCCTTAACACTGAGGATTATTACAGTACTTCTCGTGTTATTGCCTGCTTCAGATTAATCACTTCTTGTATTACTCATTTATATATGGATAAAAGCATCTGCTAAATGAATAAATGTAAATGTATTGTATATTGTATATATGTAAAGTATATTTTTACATTTTCGATGGATATGTTGCTGTGGTATTTAAAAAAATAAATAAATAAAATGCATAACTGAGTGAATCCCTGTGACATTATTTTCATTACAAAATATGTTGCTGTGGTATTTTACCTGTTTCTGGTACTGGAATCTCTCCGGTGACTGCAGGAGGGGGCCAGGCTCTGTGTGGTCACTTCCTATGATTTGGGCGCACACTTTGTCTTCACCCTCCGTCTCTCCATCGCCCTGGTCGATCATAATGCCCAGTTCTGGAATGTTCTCCAATCGTTCATACTGAAGAAACAAATAAGAGGGTAAGCAGAGAAAATGTTTACAGTTAACCCCTTAGCATTCCTGTAAAATTCCCTGAAATGCCTAAAACACGCAGTGTACCGCGGGTACAGTGGAACGCTAACAGGTTAAAGTTTAATCAAAACTTAATCAAATTAAATAAAAATAAATAAATAAATATATTTTTTAAATAAAACAAAAAATAAATTTAAAGGGGTCATATGATGTTGCTAAAAAGAACATTATTTTGTGTATTTGGTGTAATGAAATGTGTTTATGCGGTTTAAGGTTCAAAAAACACATTATTTTCCACATACTGTACATTATTGTTTCTCCTCTATGCCCTGCCTTTCTGAAACGCGTCGATTTTTACAAAGCTCATCGGTCTGAAAAGCAAGGTGCGCTCTGATTGGCCAGCGATCCAGTGCGTTGTGATTGGCCGAATGCCTCAAGCTTGTGACGCAGTGTTGCCAAGTTGGCGGTTTTCCCGCGGAATTGGGTTACTTTAAAACTGTTGCGCAGTGGGTTGTTTTTCATGTCCGCGGGTTGAGCGACCCCAATAGCGTGATATTTAGCCCCTAAAATCCGAATTTTACCAGGGGAACCCCGCCAAAAAACGTGTATTTTATCCCCCGGAACACAATTTTTATCGGGGGACCCCTCGAAACGCGATTTTTTGTTTTTACATTTATTCATTTACTATTTACAAATTTTTTTTTGAACCTGTGATTTGTACTGGATTATGCATTAATTATGCAAAAGTAGGTACTGATGTAATTTAATGTATGTATTTATATTTATGCGTTTAGCAGATGCAAAGCAACTTAAATTGCATTCAAGGTATACATTTGATCAGTTTGTGCATTCCCTGGGAATCGATCCCATCATCTCGGCGTTACTAGTGCCATGCTTTCCTGTTACAGGAACGATGATGTATTGATATGCAGTAAAATAATTTCAGTCTGACTAATATTTCTGCACTGGAAGTGTTTCTGAGCCTCACTGTTAAATTTTGTTGTGCTTCAGAAAACTAACATTTGTTTACAGCAGAACACAGCAGCTGTTGCAGATATGACAGATGGACTGTGAAATGAAAAATCATACAACATGTGCTCACACTGTTCCAATGCTGAACTGTTATGGTTCGTCAGACGACCAACTGCCACGAAAGAGACAAATACATCTAAAAAAAGCAGTGACACAGGTCTACAAGAACTCATCAGAAATGCAAACTTTACATCATGCATGTTTTACATTTTGCATCTCAGAAAGTTTATTATTTCTGGTTTCAGTCAGTTAAAGTTTCATTAAAAAACAAAACTAAGTAAAAAAAAAAAAAAAACTAAATATTTGATATAAAACTAAAACTAACTGAAACAAACAAACAAAAAATTCTAACAACATTAATTTATTTTATTATTTTTTAGTTTCAGTTGGTTTTAGTTTTATATAAAAATATTTAGTTGTTTTATTTTTATTATTATTTATTTATATGCAAAATGCATTCATGTATCTGTAATTACATACAATAAAGTACATCAGTACTTTAGCATGATTAATGCATAATCCAGAAATAATCACAGGTGTATAATAATAATAATAATAATAAAAGTAAAATAAAGCATGTGGTAAATGACCAAATGTAATGTTACACTGATATTTTTATTGAGTTTGTATAGATGCAATGGGTCAATCTCATAAAAACTGTCAGGAAATGTCCTGGTCATCTAGTCAACTAGGCTAGTTATTCTGGATCAGCTCACCTCAGCATGCGCTCCCTCCTCCAGTGCGTCCGTCCTGCGGCCGAGCCTCCAGTGCATCAGGATCCAGCGCAGCTTCATGTAGACAATGACCATGTTGTGGTGGAACAACCTCACTTCCTGTTGCAGCAGGACTCTTTCCTGTGGCCACGTTGGCTCATGAGATTGAAGTCCCTGCAGCTCGAGTCCTCGCCGGGCCTCGGCTCTCCTCCTCTCCTCCTCCTGCACAAGCCAAAACATTCAAAATAGACAAGAGAGACAAGAGTTATACTTGTTATTATTATGACATAAAACAGATGCATGCTTGCATAGAGAGCAATAAGTCTAATAAGTCTCTGTGTTTAAATGAGGCGTTTTAGGAGGGCGTGGACGAGTCTTAACTTTTATAAAGAATATCTCTTTGGATTTGAGACTTTAGTCTTTGCAACTTTAGGGATCTTATCTATTCACGAACAGCTTGTAACACGCATCATATGACCCCTTTAAACAAAACAACAAAAAAAACATAATAAAAAAATATAATAAAAAAATAAAATAAAATCATGCATATCTGGTTAAATCCATGTGACATTATATTCATTACAAAATTTTGATGGTCCTAAAACAGGTTTCAAACATACTTACTTTCTTCTTTCTTTGTTTTGGGTTAAATTCTGACCTGACAGATGACCAAGACATTTTTATGAGATTCACCCATTGTGTCTATAAAAACAACGATTTAAAAAATAATGTAATATTAAATGTATTAAGGCGATTTTTTGTTTTTACATTTATTCATTTACTATTTACAATTTTTTTTTTGAACCTGTGATTTGTACTGGATTATGCATTAATTATGCAAAAGAAGGTACTGATGTAATTTAATGTATGTATTTATATTTATGCGTTTAGCAGATGCAAAGCAACTTAAATTGCATTCAAGGTATACATTTGATCAGTTTGTGCATTCCCTGGGAATCGATCCCATCATCTCGGCGTTACTAGTGCCATGCTTTCCTGTTACAGGAACGATGATGTATTGATATGCAGTAAAATAATTTCAGTCTGACTAATATTTCTGCACTGGAAGTGTTTCTGAGCCTCACTGTTAAATTTTGTTGTGCTTCAGAAAACTAACATTTGTTTACAGCAGAACACAGCAGCTGTTGCAGATATGACAGATGGACTGTGAAATGAAAAATCATACAACATGTGCTCACACTGTTCCAATGCTGAACTGTTATGGTTCGTCAGACGACCAACTGCCACGAAAGAGACAAATACATCTAAAAAAAGCAGTGACACAGGTCTACAAGAACTCATCAGAAATGCAAACTTTACATCATGCATGTTTTACATTTTGCATCTCAGAAAGTTTATTATTTCTGGTTTCAGTCAGTTAAAGTTTCATTAAAAAACAAAACTAAGTAAAAAAAAAAAAAAAACTAAATATTTGATATAAAACTAAAACTAACTGAAACAAACAAACAAAAAATTCTAATAACATTAATTTATTTTATTATTTTTTAGTTTCAGTTGGTTTTAGTTTTATATAAAAATATTTAGTTGTTTTATTTTTATTATTATTTATTTATATGCAAAATGCATTCATGTATCTGTAATTACATACAATAAAGTACATCAGTACTTTAGCATGATTAATGCATAATCCAGAAATAATCACAGGTGTATAATAATAATAATAATAATAAAAGTAAAATAAAGCATGTGGTAAATGACCAAATGTAATGTTACACTGATATTTTTATTGAGTTTGTATAGATGCAATGGGTCAATCTCATAAAAACTGTCAGGAAATGTCCTGGTCATCTAGTCAACTAGGCTAGTTATTCTGGATCAGCTCACCTCAGCATGCGCTCCCTCCTCCAGTGCGTCCGTCCTGCGGCCGAGCCTCCAGTGCATCAGGATCCAGCGCAGCTTCATGTAGACAATGACCATGTTGTGGTGGAACAACCTCACTTCCTGTTGCAGCAGGACTCTTTCCTGTGGCCACGTTGGCTCATGAGATTGAAGTCCCTGCAGCTCGAGTCCTCGCCGGGCCTCGGCTCTCCTCCTCTCCTCCTCCTGCACAAGCCAAAACATTCAAAATAGACAAGAGTTATGGTTAATATACTTGTTATTATTATGACATAAAACAGATGCATGCTTGCATAGAGAGCAATAAGTCTCTGAAAGTTCATGTGGGGGTTTTAAGGCAAGTGGAAAAGTAAATCTACTAGAAAACCCATCTAAAAACACTTTTTATTGTGCAGTTTGCTAGCTGGTCTAAGCTGGTTTAGGTGGATAATTAGCCAGACTACAAGTTAGTGGGGACCTGGCTAGGCTGGTAGGATCTTGGACCAGCAATAACTAGTTCTAAAATAAGACTAACATAAGAATAACTTTGATATTGTTAGTAATATTTCAAGACGAACACGTACTGTACTGAAACAACATAGATTTACTTGAATGTTCAAATGTGAGTATCAAATATGATCATCAAACTTTTGGGGAGCGTTTATTTGTTAATCTCTCAATTATCATTGTATTGCATTGCATTATATGTTTTGATCATCAAACTCAGCATTTAAATATCATCTTAAAAAGACATATTATTGAGACACAAAGAGTGACAATTGATATTTATGTGCATTTTATGTAAGTTGTCTGTTATAAAGATCTCATTGATTTACATTACAAGCATCAGAATTTCATCACTTAGCGATATAAATATCAGGATCTGCACTAAATTGCATATTTTTGCTCAATTTGGGCCTCGGAATAAAACTGAGCTGGTTTTCCTCCATATTCTCACTATATCAAACTATGAACCATAAAAGCCTGATATATCAAATAGGATACTCAACAAAAACATATGCAAACTTTTTTTTTTTTTTCAAAAAAGTACGGTTCAATAAACTGTTCCATTTAAAAAAAAATATTTTTTTGACTATTATTTCACATGTCAGGCTTTACATGGTTAAGCTGGTATGACTGGTATGTGGATACACAGACTAGTCAACTAGTTATACTGTACTTCTAGTCTATGTTTTGGGTCTGTAGTGCTGTACTCTTGATATATTGTCTATCTATCCATGGCAAACTACTATTTTCACATCAGTTTTATATGTGAGGAGTCTTTGAATTGATGACTTGCAGGTCTGATCCTGTTTCTAAAAGTAAACCATGTCAAGTCACATTTATTTCTATAGCGCTTTATACAATTACAGATTGTTTCAAAGCAGCTTCACTGAGATTTTTAATGTTGCAAATTTCTTCAATTATGAGATCAATACAATTTCAGCTGTAAAGCAGCTCTAGAGAAGATAGAGCTCAAGTCAGTTCAGCTTTGGTTCAGTTCAGTTCAGTAATGCATGATGCAAAACAGCAGGTACCTGAGTGATGGATGATGTGCAGCTGTCTTTCTCCTCCGCTCCAGCTCTCATCCTCCTGTCGTGCTCCAGGCGGAGCTGTATTTCTCTGGTAGGCGTTCCCATCTCGGGCAGGACCGGGTCACGGAACTGGACCCCATCAGAACACAGAACACCAGTCTCAAAATCCCAGCACTTTCGAGAGAAACACCATCAGTTTTCATGCATAAACACGCCTGTGTCATGTGGCAAGGCAGATGTGGGGTGACATTTTCAGTATCTTCTCATTCAAGATTCGCTACCTTTACATGGATGGTTAGGCAGGACAATATTAAACTGCATTCCAAGTTGCATTCTTAATGGAACAGTTTCCTATAATAAACTCTCTGGATCTCTGGTGATAAATGCAAGAGAATTAATTCAGTCAGCCAAAGGAAGATTCTCCATGAAATAAGCTCATAATCAATTTAGATTCATCTCTACTCTGAAGAAATAGGTTAGCAGCACATAAAGCATACACTCTAAAAAATGCTGGGTTAAAAAGGGACAAACCCAGCAATTGGGTTGTTTTGACCCAGTGGTTGGGTTGTTTTGAACCGCTGGGTCAAAACAACCCAACCGCTGGGTCAAAACAACCCAATAGCTGGGTCAAAACAACCCAATAGCTGGGTTTGTCCCTTTTTAACCCAGCGCTGGGTTAT
>NW_015641089.1:271602-291272 GCF_001515625.1 Sinocyclocheilus rhinocerous
CCTGTATCTCGTACAAATATTCCCTCCCTGTGAGGAATTCTAGACTGTAGGACCCCCTGCACGCTGCATGAATATTGATCCAGTATGAAGCAATAGTTAATCAGATTCTGGAAAGCTCAGAGAACCTCAGTAACAGACCAGCATTTCCACACTGGTTTATACACAACATCGGCTCATTAGGAAAAAAGTGGCTCTATCTACATTTTTGGACAACTCCTGAAAAAGACCTATACATGAAATTCACAGTAGTGTCACTAGTGGCAGTAAAACACCAACAACTTTTATTCCTTTTCACACAAATTATCAGATTATCGATTAATAAAGACTTATTTTTAATGCAGTGCCTTGCACAATATTACACTCTATAAAATGCTGGGTTAAAAAGGGACAAACCCAGCAATTGGGTTGTTTTGACCCAGTGGTTGGGTTGTTTTGAACCGCTGGGTCAAAACAACCCAACCGCTGGGTCAAAACAACCCAATAGCTGGGTCAAAACAACCCAATAGCTGGGTTTGTCCCTTTTTAACCCAGCGCTGGGTTATATTTAACCCAGCATTTTTTAGAGTGTATGCTTTATGTGCTGTTGTTTGTAAGTGCTAACAATTATCTTGTTGTAAGGTTGAATCAGAGTTATTATTGTTAACTAACACTAAAACTAAAACCATAAATAATATTTTCGTTATCTGAAATAAAATAAAATGATTTCATTTCAACTAGTTTCCAAGACAACATTTATCATTTTTGTTTAGTTTAAGCTGAAGTACTAAAATATTTAAAACTAATAAACAAATACTATATAGACATACTAAAAAAAGAGACAAAAACAGACAACTAAATTACTTTTTTTTTTTTTTTACTAAAATTTAAATTAAAAACAGAAAATATAAATATAAAATCTAATTATTATCTAAATCTAAATATTAACAAAAACTCATATATCATATATCAACTCATATATCATAGTCTCATATATCATATACTGTATTGGCCCGAATATAAGACGACCGCGTTTTTTCAGATGTATTTCCAAGAAAAAAATATCGTCTTATATTCGGGACAATACGGTACTATCAAATATCATAAAGATTCATATGCATGAATATCTCAAGCTGTAAAATAAGCATATGCTGCCTTCAAGTCATTTCATTAATGATTGGGCGCATGCGAAGTAGCATCAGGTCATAATTACAAATGCTTTTGTTTTTGAGTCCTGAATTTTGAGGGATTTTTTAATTGATATTGGTTATTATTAGGCCCAAATGGACCTTTCCTTTTTTCTTTTTAAAATTATTTTCTGTGCTGATTTTGGAGGGAAATCGGTCCAATTCTGCAGACTAGATTTAAACATTTAATCATTATTTTATGATTATTTTAAAATAATTTTATTAAAAAATATATTATTTATTTATTGAATTTATTTGTTTGTAATTCACATTAGTATAAAGAATACTAAATATAAACATGCAAGATAACAGGAACATTACTAATGTATACCTGTGGCCCCTAGGCTGGTAACAAGTATAAAACTTTGTGATTGACAAGTGGTTTATGAGTTGACAGGCTTGTACTACAAAACTACATTTCCCATCATCCTCTGCAGCTACAAGCTAAGATATACACAGCTTCAGTTGCACAACTAATGCACATCCTTCACTTTTTATTTTGTTATGGTTGTGCTGTGCTAAAACTGATTTGATCTAGATGATAAAAGTGAGAAAATATTTGAAATGACCAGTGTCCATTTGTTCCAGTCAAAATCACTGTAAAATGACTGAAAAGTAGGGACCTACCCAGCAGGACTTGAAGGAAGCATGATGCAGGTAAAGTAAGTGTGCATTGTTGCATATTGCAAGATGCTAAATACGCTTGACTACCTGTCTTTTAGCTGATTTGGTTAGCCTGTACGGCAATAGCACATAAACTGGGACAAACACATAGACGTACAACAAATTAAATGCAAACATAAATATATACATACAGATGACATGATTAACACACATACAGCCCTTATTTTAAACAGAAACATCACATTTTCCAAAGCTCCTGTGTGAGAGGATGGTGAGTGATCGTAATTCATGACAAACCAGTGCGATTTTAAATTAACAGCAGTGATTGTGAGCGGAGTGAGAAGAAACCAAAAAAATCACTGTGAGACAATGATGTGAGTTAAATGATTCGAGTGAACAAACTGCTCTCGGCTAGATCTTGTGTTGCAGCAGACGAATCAATGCTCTTGCTGTTTTTGGTCTAATAACCTGGTGTAAAATAACTGGAAGTGCTATTTTATGACATTTGGCTCGCTTCCATTCGGTTTTACTACATTAGAGAGTTATTGCATTTTATTAATTTAAATAAAGAAATACATACAAGCTCGGGAGAACTGCTCTTCATACTAAAGTGTGTCGTAGGCTTTCCTTCTAAACACAGGCTCTGTTTTAAAACCTAGTGAGCAGCCTTTCTGTCTTCATAGGCAGCATCATAAATGTCATATTTTATAAGGGATTTGAAACACTCAAGTTAATGACAAAATACAAAAAAAAAATTCTAAAAATATCATACACATATTGGGTACAACAGGCCATTTTAATTTGACTTAAATAATTGAATCAATAATTTTTGGAAAATATTTAATGCAATTATTTAATATAAAAATATATTTAATTTAATAATTATATATTTAATGCATTGTGGGATTGCATTTGCCATAAAATATCCAAGAGGCATCTTAAATCATTAATCATTGTTTAGGCCAGCTTTCACAATTATAAAGTGCTCTATGATGCCTAAAAGCACACACTAGGTTTTGAAACAGATCTAGAGACATAGTAGTTCTGGAGGGAGATCTGTTTGACAGAGACTCAGTATTCACACACCGTTACCTTTGTGCTCAAACACCAGCAGTGTCACATCCATTTAAATTTACATTTTGAAATCTGGAACCATATTCATAAATACTTCAGGCTTGGACACAACCTTTGTGGTTCAGATGTTTAAAGGGGTCATGAACTGAGAAATCAAAATTCCCTTGATCTTTTGACATATAAGAGGTCACTGTACTATACAATCATCCTGTAAGTTTCAGAACTCAAAACTTTCTCTTTAGTCTAAAATCAGCTTATATTGAAGCCAATCTGCCAAAACGACATCACATCACTATCTGTTTAGCTCCGCCCACCGATTCATGCCTGTAGTGTAAATAACGAGAGAGACAAACGCAGGTCTACGCAGAAACCAAACGATAAAGATGCTCAGAAGACAACAAGACGCTGTTCAGTGCCAAGATGTGGAAAAACACAGTCTCTGCATCGCCTTCCTTCTGATCCCAACATTAGGAAAGAGTGGATGAAGTTTATTTTTAACGAAGTTCCAGACTGCGTCAGCAAGAACTTGGTCCTTTGTTCGCTTCATTTCACCGCGGAATCGTTTACAAACAAGGCACAATTCGATTCAGGATTTTTCCGAAAGATTGAAACTAAAAGACGATGCTGTGCTGAATATATCAGATCTGACAGTAATGTCGCACCACACGAGTCGAGTGTGAGGAACTGTTCTTATTGCATGCTGCTCACTATTGCTTTGTCTGTTATTACAGATCGTTTGATATGTACTGAGTATTTATGCATTTTTAACCTAAATCATCTGTGAAGGATGCAGCTGTCAAACATACACAACTGTTAGCCAATCACAGCAGTGAACGTTTACTTCTGAGTCGACAATCCACCACAGAGCGTTCTGATGAGGGGGTCAAAACAGGACAGAAAATAGCCTATTACTTCTGAATTATGATGTTTTTTGATGTAAAAAAAATTGATAACATTGTAAGTGGAGCTCTGAGAACAGTACAAAATAATAAAAAAGGCAGTTCATGACCCCTTTAAAATCTGGTACGTCTGAACACAGCGAGGTCATTCCTGTTTCAGGACGGAAAGCTTTGTCATTAAACCAGTGTGCGAGTTTTGATCTGTACTGTACATTTTCCCAAGGAAAGGCACTCCAGCTCTCTAGTTTTCCATACACCACCGAAACATCTCTTACTGTCCTGTTTTAATGTTAAAAAGAGGATCACAGCCTTGGTTATCTCTGGATATCTTTGACAGCTGTGGCTTTTCATGTGATATGGTTACATTTTAAATGGGAAAACAACACTTTTCTGAAACTACGGTGCGTTCTTGAGAATAACTCACCCCTAGTACTGTTCCAGCTACTTTCGTATTTCCATCAAACATGTGACGATGTCCCAAGATAACCAAGGCTTTACAGAAACACGCAGTTTTGGTAGTGCACGGGAAAATCCGTTCAGTTTTGACCATCTTACTATCTTACTGTGCACCACATTAAACTGTCAGGTGTTTCAGGAAGTCAGAGGCACTGCAAAGACACTTGGAAACATATCTGTCTTAAAGTTGAGAGGGAGATGGACGAGGCACTGACCTCGGGTCTGAAACTGTGGGGCCTGGTGTATCTACTGAGTCCAGGGCCTCCCCTGGCTGTGACGGAGCCCTTAGCGGCGCCCTGTCCCTGTCCAGGGGCCTCCGGGACACTCTGGCGGTCTAGGCACCACTCCTGCTCCTCCCTGCGCCCGTACTGTGAGTGAGGAGGGGAGGAAAGGGTCGGGGAGGTGGAGACAGAGGGAGGTGCATGGGGATTGTGAACGACAAACAGAATACAGAAAAAAGAGTGGAGGGGGAAAAATAAAACTGAACGTGGGTTTAAGCGAAACTCAGAGTGTGAAATGCAAAGGTGAGGGGTCATCGACACACATTGTATTCAAAAAATGATTATGAATTACAAAACAATGATCGAATGGAAAACAGAAAGAAAGAGAGAGCCAGCGGGCTACAAGACAAAGAAAAGCGCAAAAAGAAAGACCAACTTAAAGATGATGGCGTAGGAGATAGACGAGAAGAGAACGAGAATGAGGAGGAACAGAATCATGGGCTGAATCTGGGAACGAAATGAGGGACGAAGAGAGAAGAAGGGAAGGGCCAAGGGGAAAAAAAGAATGCAAAACACTGGTTATGAAGCGCATGCGATGGGGATACATGAGTCTTATAACCAATAACTCAAAATGTGCAGTGACTGACAGCTGAGACTAAACGCTAATGGTGTCGTGCCAAATCCAGGACCAGGTCAAAACCCTAATGCTTAAACCAGTCCACCGGCTTAAAGAACTTTTTGGGGGTGTTTTACGAATACAATTGTAATGTATAGCTGAATTAATATTAATATAATTAAATATTAATATAATAATTCTTAATGAAATAATGACAATGAAAATTACATTATTTTACTGATTTAACTGCATATTATTTTATCATTTTAATTACAATTATTTTAATTAGTACCTTATATTAATATTAAGCTAATAATTAAAATAGTACACGTAATTAAAATAATACATTTCTAAATATTATATTAATTATTATTATTAGATTAATTCTAATATTAATTGCAATATTAATATTAATTTAGATAATAATTAAAATAATACATGAATTTACAATAATACAGTTCTAAAAAAATATTACAATTATTAGCTTTATCAATAGTATTAAAGATAATTGAAAATAAAAATAAAAAATACATTATACAGTTAAATACTTAAAATAATACTGATATTACTATTTAATAAGCTAATAAGCTAATTATTAATAAGCACATTTTTAAGCTAATAATTAAAATAATACATGTAATTAAAATTAATTTCTAAATGATTATTTTAATTACTATATTTATAAATATTATAAATATAAATATATAAAATAACCAAAAACATAGTTAAATAATTAATTATATTGAAATAATTACATAATTTTAAACATTTAGCTATGTGACGTTTTAAAATTGTATTATTTTAATAATTAACTACATTAAAACAATTTATTAAAACAAAATTGGGTTTGATAAAATAAATATATTTTAATATAAATACAAATGAATAAATATGTTTGATCCACAATTTTTTTGAGATGCACATAGTTTTGGTCACTTGATGTTGAATGTTAAGTCCTCGTCCTGAAAGCAAAACCACTTGAGAACCACACTTACACACACCATAGGTTAAAATGAAGGTTTTAGCTAGCTTATTAATAAGCTTGCCAAGCTAGTACAAAAGTAAACCTTTAAATCTCATTATGATGTTCAATTGTCAAAAAGTACAGATTTTTGGCATCACAACAGAAAGATACAATGTTATAGCTGATAATGAATACAAAACATATTATATTATACTATATAATTACCACTGATGTATTGTTTAATTATAACTCTAGGTTCCTGATCAGTGATAGAACAATGCTAAAGGCTTCTGGATGAGGCATAACAAACATCTGCAAGGTGTGTAGGACTTTGACAGGGTTTGGATGCGGCACGACGGCAGCAAAGCTCAGCCATGCGAAGAAAAGCAGCATATCAACGAGCTGAAGCTCTTGAATAAACATCCTATATGAGTGTATATCAGGTCTGTTATCATTAACCGGTGGGGGACATCTAACCGTTCATAGATATGAGGTGAAAAGGCCGTGACTTCATGCTTGATGAAGAGTGTTTTAGTGGTTAGATTTAAGTGACGTGACCCAAAGCAAAGAACCGCCCAGTTTAACCGATGGCTTCCACCAATGAACATGAGCCAAATGAGCTAATCAACCAATCAGAGCGCAATTCAAACACTATTGACCTTAAATTTGAAATATCAAATCACATGCAGACGCTCAATTTATACGACAAGCTACTAAAACATCAATAGATGTCAAACCCGTAGTTGCATGTAGGTTATTAGTTGGAAAGTTGACTCATGTTATCATAAAGCAGTTTCAAAGCACAAAGCAGGAAATAAGCTACAAGCAGTTCTATGGAGGGCAGCTTTCCGAGACTATTTAGCATATATGACACCAAAACATTTTAAAATCATTAATTGAGACAAAAGACACAGCTGCATTATTCCTGAGAATGATCAACCACATCAGAGTCACTTAAAAATATATAGAGAAACAAACATTTAGTGTATTCAGAGTATGTTCACAGGTCACACAGAGCCTCTAGAGGTTACTCAGAAAACAAAAACGCAGTATAAGCACTTCTTGTCTGCCATATCTCATATTAATGGCTGCATCTTCCATATACGTTGCATCAGCATTAACTGTGCAAATAAACTACTAGATTTGCTCAAGGCCAGACCCCAGGTGATGACAAACACATTTTACTGCCATTTTAACTAATGTTAGTATGCATCATACCACATCAGCCGGGTCCAAAATTGACAAGTGCCAGTAAATAAAAATTAAATCGAGATCAATTTAATTATAACCTAATTAAGAAGTGCAACATGTAAATATGAAAATATAAGGATCTAGAAAACAATGCGTCCTCCTGTCTTTGTTAAAAGTGAAGTTTAAGGCCAAAAACAAACTTTAAGCAAGTATGTGATTGCTGCAGCAAGCATTTGCACAGAGGGTGTTATTAGCTTCTAGCAATGCCCGAGAGACTTCATGCATTGATGCATTACAAAATGAGTTGGCACACAATTTATAACTAAATGCACGTATGTGCCCTGGTCAATCGCTTACAGCTGGTTTGTGCGCTTGTATTCATGTCATATATGATGCTGCGAATAACATTTGGGCTATTTGTGACAAATATGCATAAAAATAATATAACTGATATTGACTAAGAAATACAAAATACTATCAAAGCTTATTTCTGCCATGGAATAAATAAAAGTAATTGCAACTTTTTAACTCACAATTCTGACTTTTCTCGTATATTTCTGAGGAAACTCAGAATTTCGCAATTCTGAGATGTTAACTCACAATTCTGAGAAGTCAAAATTGCGAGATGTAAACTCAGAATACCAAAAAAAGGGGGAAAAAAAAGAAAAAGAGTCAGACCTGTGAAATGTAAACTCAGAATTCCAAAAAAGAGTCAGAACTGCGAGATGTAAACTCAGAATTCCATAAAAAGAGTCAGAATTAAAAAAAAAACTCAGAATTAAAAAAAATAAATAATAATAATCTGAATTGTGAGATGTAAACTTAAAAAGGGCAGAATTACAAGATGTCAACTCCGAATTCCAAAAAAGAGAGTCAGAATTATGAGATGTAAACTCCAAATAAAAAAAAAAAAAAAGAGTCAGAATTGTGAGATGTAAACTTAGAATTCCAAAAAGAGTCAGAACTGCGAGATGTCAATGTAGAATTCCAAAAAAAGAGTCAGAATTGCGAGATGCAAACTCAGAATTCCAAAAAAAGAGTCCGAATTGAGAGGCGTAAAGTTAGAATTCCAAAAAAGAGTCAGAATTGCGAGATGCAAATTTAGAATTCTGAAAAAAAAGAGTCTGAATTTTCAGATATAAACTCGTTACTGTGAGAAGAGAATAAAAGATTGGTGAGATAAACAGTCGTAGTTATCTTGTCATATTTTTATTCTGTGGTAAGAAATAAGCTTCAGTAAAATACACTTTTATGGCTGGGAAATATTTCTTAGTTTACCCACTACTGGCACAGTTAGTTTTGGACCCTTCAAATCATAGACAACCAAAACAGTACACATAGCTCTGTGAAGCCATGCGGGAAATACCCCTAAACACCCCCCTGCCCCAGGTGCGAGACAAGGGGGTTGTGGGTAAGAGGATGGGGCAGGTACAGATGCAGGTGTTTGGTGTTTATGAGCAGCATCGAGGGTGGTTTTGCTAGGAAAGGAGAGGTAGGGGCATCTTGGCTGAGCTTGGTAGCGCTCGTGCTGGTATGTGCCTATGTGTGGGTAAGGGAAATGTGCATTGCATTCTGGGATATTGTATTCCAGGAGGTGTGCCCTATCGTATAGTGCACATTTTGGCAAATGTAGTACAGCAGGTCATCTGGATAGTCCATCCATGCAGAAAATTAATGTACATACAGCAAAAATAGCACAAATAATATGGTGTTCTCAAAGAAAACTGAGAGGTCAGTTAATATTGATGAGCGAGTGTTGTTCTGTGATGTCTGGAAGACTTGTTCAACTGCCTACATTTATGCTGAAGGTTATTAATGTCAAAATGGATTAAAAAGCACCAAACATCTTCACAACTCTGTGTATCCTTTAGTCTCTCCTGCTGTTTTATTATCTCATTAATCTCAGAGCAGGTCTATCAGAACGTAACTCTGCTCACAGAACTCCCATTAATCTTTTGCATGGATCTTTTTTCACATATAACTTACAACAAAAAAAAAGATAAGAAATATCACTGTTGGGCAAGGCAACTGCATAACCAGTTTGCTAGTCAAATACTCTGCCTACAGCTCCATATCTCAAGCAAGTCTACCTATTTCCCTTCTTATCTGGGTGTTGTTTCTGGTTTGAGATGAAGAGTCATGCCAGCCAAATTAGTTGAATAGCTTCCTTTATGGTGCATTCAGGACCTTCGATATATGATACATGAAGATGCAGAATCAATATAAAGGTGTATGCATTCTCAAAAAAGGAATTTCAAATGAAGAAGCAGCAAAGGAAAAAAGGAAGTTGCCATGTCATGTGATCGCATGTGACGGCAAAAACTGAATAAAGATGAAGAGTCGAGATACACATAACCTACCTGGAAGTCCGTCACCAGATCCCTTCCCAGTGTCCCGATGGGTGAGTCCCTTGACATGGAGGTAACCGAGGAAAGGAAGCTGCTAGATTCGGTGAGGTTGGGCATGGGGGAAAGGTCGTCGACGCGGTCCCTTAGACCCTCCCCTAGGTGGTCCACCTTGTCCATGAATTGCTGGAGTTCCGTTCGAAAAGCCCTCATGCGGGTGTTGATGGTATCCAGCACCTGAGAGTCGGGTTTAGATTCAGCAGAGTCCCCATCACCTCTGAACTCCAAACTTTCCGCAAGAAGGTCCCCTCCCAGGACAACCAGATGACCTTCGTGAATCAGACTGTCCGTATCTGTGATGACCCGCTCCACTGTTTTAACAAGCATCTCAGCTTCACGCCTGACGTTGTGGAGCGTCTCCCGGTCTTCCCGTCTCCGCTGGGCAAACTCGGCCACTCCCAGTTCGCCAGGATCTGAAGGTTTCTCGCCACTGGCGAATCCAGAAGTCGCCGTTTTCTCAAACAAGTCATCGGAGTCACTCTCCCCGCCAACAGGACCCTCACGTTTGGGGTGGAGCAGCAGAAGCCTGGCCGTCTCGTCCTCATCTGGTTCCCTTCGCCCGGCATCGCTATCCACATCACTATCCCGTGGGCTACTGGTGCGTATTCCCAAGTGTGCCGCCAAGTCACAGCGCTGCATATTTGATATTAGCACCCGGTTCTCGTACTGCAGCTTCATCACCTTCCCACTTAGCTCATTGATCTGGAGTCTTGAGGCTTTCAGCTCCTCCTGCAGTGTGGCACCACTCCCTGCTCCCGAGAAACCATTACCAGGTTTGAGAGTGCCACCATTTCCACCCTCAGCTCCCTCGGACTCCCGGTCGGCTTGGCTGGGTCCAAATTTGAAGCGGTTGAGCTCAGACGTCAGCTGCTTGTTGTGGTCCTCAATCTCAGAGATGGAGCGCCGCAGCAGCTCTGCCTCCTCTTCCACGAACTGCAAGTGTCGCCGCAGTTCATTTGCAGATTCCAGGGCATCACCACCAAACGGTGAGGTAGGGACGCTTGAGAAGGGTTCACGCCCAAAGCAGTCCCTCTCGTACTGGCAGCGTAGGTCTTCGTTTTCCGCCCTGAGGCCACGGTTTTCCACCTCCAGCTCTACGATCTTCCTTCCCAGAATGTTGGCTTCCTCTTCCACCAGTTTGAGCCGTAACCTTAATTCGGCTTCCCGGGAGGTGTGGGGGCCTCCACCTGTCACCTCTGCCAGGGGCAAAGGACTGTCCATGTCTCCATATACTGATTTATACTTCTGCGATTCTTGTTCCAGTTCATCCTTCTCACGGCCAAGTTTTGCCATCTTTTTACGCATAAGAGCAGATTCCTCCTTGGCAAACTGTAGCTGACAGCGCAGATCTGCACTGTCCTCCTGGAAAGAAAGAAATAAGTGAACGTAAAAGGCAATACCATTCATTTCGAAATAGCAAACAGTGACAGATTAATCGGCCTGGACAACATTTAAGAAGTCTAGAGGTTCTGTAGTCTATATACTCAACAAGTAGTGCATTTAGCATATTGTGATGTTCTGTGCACTCTTAAAAATAAATGTTTCCAAAGGGGGGGTTTGAAGCCATGACAGAGAAGAACTATTTTGGATTCCCCAAAGAACCTTTCAGTGAACAGTTATTAAAAGAACAATTTTATGTGAAGAACTTAATAATCTAAAGACCCTTTTTCAACTATAAAGTTGGTTTGTGCAATGTAAAGATTCCATTGAAGATAAAGTTTCTTCATGGAACCACAGATGTCAATAAAGAACCTTTATTTTTAACAGTATATAAGGCTTGTGAATTGATCTTTGTGTTTCTTTGTACACACCTGAGTTAAAGACTTCTTATCTTTGAAGGTTTCTCTACTGCTTCGCCTCCGCAGAGCAGTCTGAAAGACAAAAAGAGAGAAGTTAGAAGGTGTAAAGAGGACAGAGCAGATTAACAAAATGTGAGAGTCAGCGACTAATGAACAACATCTTGATTTCTGTTACCAAGCCTGGTAACCTTCATGAAAAACAGGAGCAAGCTTTTGAAAATAAATTATTCATTTTGAATAAAAAAAAACAAACAATCAGCATCTGATTTGAACACACCATCAATTATGAATACCGTATCAAGCTTAAAACTGTTATTATGTGAATTACAAGTCATGGTCCTTATGGCAGATCTTACTATTTGAATAAAACACTGCTGCTGTCAGATTTGGGATTCCTTCTTTATATCTCAGAAAACAAAACTGCCAATAGTTTGCAAACTGCATTGGCTTTGCAGGTGTTCAGTTGTTAATAAAGACAACTCTGGATATTAACAATAATAAACAATAAACAATATTTATGCAATACTAGTTTGAGATTCTGCAAAGTTTGAGATTTCCACAGTTTCAAATCTGAATGTTCAACTTCAAGTGCTGATTTTTTTTTGCACTTTCCAAATTTAACATTTAAAATTATGACTTTGAATTAAATTGAATGCAACATATGTGAAGTAGAACAAACCAAAATAGTTGCCAAGCACTTAGAAATTAAAAAGATGTGAACAGGATGTGAAGTTTGGTAATAATATGGTTGGACAGCAAAAAATTGAAAAAATTAAGTTGAACATATTTTCAGGTTGTTGAATCTGTGTAGGGTGAAATCAGGCCAAATGCACAAGGACGAACTACATGAGTTGCATTCTCAGTGTTGCCACAAGAGGTGCTATAGCAGACGTTTAGCATAAACTGTCTTCTATTCTCATTTCTACTTCAGATCAGCTACTGTCATGGTGGAGCAACAGTTTAAAGAGAATCGTACTAAGCAAGTTAGTTAAAGTCAGTATGCTTAGTTAGCTACCAGGAATAAGAACACATCCAATTATTTTGCTATAATCATTGGCTGACCGCACATGATCTCTAACTTAAATCAAGAGTTAAGTAGGTAAACTTAGCCCTGCTTATGCACAGTCTATCTTGAGTCATACACCGAACTTAAATAGCTGCTGCTGATGGCTGCGTTAGCTTTGAATCATTTATGGCCAGACAGATGGAAAGTGTGACATGGGCACAGGAGAGGAGGGAGTTTGAAACTTTTTCACCAACACAGTAACAGGGCGAGAGAGCCTAGATTCGACTCCAAAGCAGAGGAGGAGATGAGATGAGGTGATGATGTCATTTTTTATGTGGGTTGAGGGAGTCGGCAATATGGTTACAATTTATGGTTCACAATTTTCCCATTCATGTTCAGACATCCTCCAGCGAAGTCATGACCACTAGCTGCCACACTAACATCAATCACACAAGCAATAGGAAAAAATGGACATTTCTACTCATGCTAAGTCAAACATCACTATTACTATTCCTCATATTTAGTGACATTCTCCTCAGACTAAGCATTGAAGTTTAGTGCATGACTCACACTCCAGACGTAACGATTCCTCATCATGTGTAATGCATTACATTTAACCATTTATCCAAAGGTACTTACATTGCTTGTACTTTATTGCGTTTATTGGTTAATAAGGTTGTATACCTTGAATGCAAAGACCTTGCAACCATCCAGAACACTCTAGCAACTGCATAGCAACACCTAACATGCTAAAAAAAATGCTAAGAACATCTTAGCAGCCACATTGTAGTGCCTTGGAAACCACTCAGAGCAGAATTAGCATTGTGGCAATGACTTTTGCAATTGACAGAGAGACTGTAACGGGTTTGCATAACACACACACACAGATTAAGTTACACAAACGCATTAATGCATTAGTGTGCAAAACACTCTCAGTCTAATTCTCTCCATCCCTCGCTAGCATGCAAACACACATACAGTTTAAAAACATACTTAAAATCTGCAACAGTAATGCCATGCATCTGCTCTAGAGGAACGCATGACAACTATTTGCTAGGGTGATCCTGAAACACCTCTAATAAAACAGATAAACAAAGGGCTCTTTTATAACAGATCAGTCAACATGTGCATTTCTTCTCTCATCCTCAGTTCTCTGTCCCTCTCTTACATTTGCACGATTATCTAACTGGAATGGCATTACAGCGCGCCTGTACTCTGCAGCCTGCGCGCATGTGTTTCCTACAGACTTATGTAATGTAACGGGTGTAGCTTAGTGACAATGCCTGATTGAAAAAAAACAAAGCCGCTGAAAACCCAAACTGAACCCTCGCTGTTAAACTACAGTATGTGCACTCTCATATGCAGTACAGTGAAAATACTCCTGACAAAAAAGATCTCAACTGTTTCTCCTAGACAGCAATATGATTATATGGCGAACAAATGAAGACTTCGATCAATTTTCTCCATGATTAAATTATCTGAGCTGATATTCACATTCATTTTATAGCGAATGATTGATGTGTGCTTATTTTTATTCCTCCATAAAAAAAATCAAGAAGAAACAAAGTTTCATAATTAAAAGAAAGAACTAAAGTCTCTTTACAAATAAATTAATACTTTAATTCAGCAAGGATGCAACTGATCAAAAGTAATAGTATAGACATTTATAACGTTACAAAATATTTCTATTTCAAATATATGCTGTTTTTTGGAAAAATCTTGAAAAAAAAAATGTATCACAGTTTCCACAAAAATAAGAAGCAGCACACATGTTTTAAACATTAACAATAATCAGAAATGTTTATTGAGCAGCAAATCAGCATATTAGAATGATTTCTGAAGGATCATGTGACACTGAAGACTGGAGTAATGATGCTGAAAATTCAGATTTGATCACAGGAATAAATTATATTTTAAAACATATTACAGTAGAAAACAGTTATTCTAAATTGTAAAAATATTTCACTGTTTTTAGTGCATTTTTGATCAAATAAATGCAGCCATGGTGAGCAGAAGAGACTTAAAAAAACTTGAAAATATCGTACCAACCTCAAACTTTTGAAAGCATGTAAACAGTAACCTCTGAGCAATTAAAAACATCGCATAGCAAAAAATATCAACTGGTACAAGGAGAGAAAATCAGAAAGAGGCGAGCTGCATGACAGATCGTGCTCACAACAGTGGTGCGTTCAGGCTTAGATAATCACAGTCTAACTACAGTCGACAAATCCTGTTGCCTGGCCTCGTCCCAAATCAGATCACCACCCGTCCTCCGATTCCACCTGCCCTACATCCACAGACCGACAGCTACTGTTCAACCCCGCAACACAGGATGACAGAAACAGATCAAAACGCCTCCTGCCTCATGATCCAGAAACAGCAGATAGTCACTACAACAGATCAGATCATCTAGAGTAGATATAGTACAATAAATACAAGTATTCTAAACAAAAAGACATGACTTCAAGGTAGTATACAAGTGGGAAATCACGTTTTAAAGGTATTTGGAGAGTGTAAATCAACAGATTTGCAGTGTTAGCTCTAGTGTGTATATTAGCCACATTTTTGGAAGATTTTGATTGCAAAAAATACAATTGAATAACGATTAAGATTGCTATAGTAAATTAGTTTTTTTTCTCTCTCCTGAACATTCAGTTCACTTGTTTCCACCACAGGAAATAAATAAATAAATAACAATAAAGGTTAATTTTGACTTTTTTCTCACAATTCTAAATTTTTCTGCAATCATGAGAAAAAAAAAGTAAGAATTGCAAGATATAAACTCAGAATTGCTAGAAAAAAGATAAAATTGCGAGATGTAAAACTCAGAATTGTAAGAAAAAATTGTGAGATATAAACTTGAAATTATGAGTTTATAACTTGCAATTGTAAGATATAAAAAGTCACAATTACCTTTTTAAATTTTTTATTCTGTGGTGGAAACGAGCTCGAATGTTGTTGATAGATCATTCATCATCAATTATTTTTGCTCTTTTGTTTCACTTTTGGTGTGAAAAAGGCATTTTTCACAGTATAAATTCAATGAAACGCATTTGTATAGCACTTTTCTCAAGTAATATTGTTCCAAAACAGCTTTAGAAAAATATTTTTACACAGCATTTGACCATCTGTATGAATGTGTTTTCGAGGGACTTTAGTTGTGTGAAAGCATTTCAGAGTGATGAAATTAGACAGAAACACAGTAACACACTCGCTCTATTCAGCATGAGCACAAAGCTTCAGTCATCTGTCTCTGCTGCAGATAGAGGTTATTCTCTCGCCCTAAAAACAGCCTGTAAAGCCAGACCTAAGCTGATCTCAGATCAGAATGTGTAAATGGGTTTGGAAAGGCTGAAGTTGCATCTACAGGTCTGGGATCAGTGTTCTGAAAACTCTGCGTGAGGTTCGTCTCCATCTGCCGTCTCCGGCAGGAGGTCTTTGTGGATGAAGCAGAATACATTCAGCCATTCTTTATTCAACACTCAAAAAACCCTTCAATACACAAATTAATGAATCTACACAAAGGAAGAATCTGGCATTCAAAGCAGCAGGATGAGTTTCATTTTAGCAAACAGATTTCTATATGCTGTGCATTTCCCCATTTATATATAAACGTTTGCATTTCCTACAGTCTGTACATGGGGAAATTTATGGAAGCATGTTTCCACCACAGAATTTAAAAATGAAACAACAAAATTGCCAATGTTTTTAACCACACACTTTTCCCCCTTGCAATTCAAACTGACAATTTTGACTTTTTTTTGTCAGATTTCTGAGTTTATATCTCACAATTTGGACTTTTCTGACAATTTTGGACAATTCGGAGATATAAATTCAGAATTGCAAGACATAAACATAAAATTGCGAGATATAAACTTAGAATACTGAGAAAATGACAGAATTTCAAGATATAAACTCAAAATTCTAAGATGTCAACTTGGAATTGTAAGAAAGAAAGTCATAATTCTGAGTTTACATCTTGCAATTCTGAGAAAAAAGTCAGAATTGTGAGATAAAAAGTAGCAATTAGCTTTTTTATTTTTTATTCCATGGCAAAAAAAAGGGTTTCCATACATTTCTCATATAAAATGAATAAATAAAAACTGAGATAGATTTGTATATTTATATTTGATATAAAAAAAATTAATTTTATTTTTATAATTGAGATTTTTAGATATTTTTATGTATAAATGTATGCATACTCAGGAGCGTACATTTCATCTAACAGTTGGGGGGGGGACAATAAACATAAAATTTCTCAAGAGCAATTTTTGAAGGGGACACAAATAATACAGCTAAAATTGTACTTGTAAGGATATGTATACACAGAGGAAAGCCTTACTACTATTAGTGCAGCAGGGAGACCGTGACAAATTAGACAACTTAAAGCTGTTGTGGTCGTGCCGTGACAGCGCTCGTGTCCGTTGTAGACATTTACAGTGTTGCCAAATCCGCGAGTTGAAGCGACCCCTAAACATTTTTAGCCCCCGGAATGCGATTTTTACCGGGGGACCCCCTTGAAATGCGGATAGTTTGGGCTAGTTTTGAGTAGCAATTGGGCGGGTTTTGTTATGAAAACCTGGCAACCCTTTCCCTCAAGCAGGTAACGTTATTATTGCTAACATAGCGGACTCATCGAAAAATACATTGACATCATCTATTAAAGAGAAAATAATCACTTCATCCAATGTTTAAATCGTTCTGAAAAAGCGAGGTGTGCTGTGATTGGCCAGCTATCCAGTGCGTTGTGATTGGCCGAATACCTCAAGTTCTGTCCTCCCCGACCCCCCCGGGATTTCAGCCTATGTGCATACTATATCTAGACATAAAATCTTATATCGGAGTCAGATTTAATATATAAATCACTGCATACAGCCTGCAGAAATAGAGGATGGACTGAACTGCGTCTAATCAAGGTTGACTGATATCTAATATCTAGTGCTGATCTAACCTGAGCTGACAGAGTGACTGACTCTGCAGTCCGGCTGTGACTGAGCACAGATAAAACCGAGGTCGCCCCAAAGTCACAAACACACATCCCTGGAGAAACGCAGGATATCTGCTGCCTGACAAATGACACAAGCCCTTGTTCTGATTCCTGTGCTCCACTACACTCCACTAACAACAAATACTGTGAGGATCCGACTGGAATACCATGGTATTTTAATATATGCAGTGGCACTGTTTGATTAGCAAATTCATATACTAAGGTATTTAAATGGTAAAATGCAGGGTCTGTAAAAGAATACTATGGCAAACCATCAGGGTAGTGTCCAAAAAAACTACATTATATATCTGTGAGCTAATTAATAACGTAATGAAATAAATTAATACAATATGACACCAAAATAATTATCTAGTAGACAGTATAATATATATATATATATATATATATATATGTTAAGCATTTTCTTTTGTTAAGTGTTGTCTTTTGCATGACACACCGGTTTATAAGCACGTCTCTGTAGCATAAAACCACTCTTTACTAACTGTCCTTGCGGTTAGTTGAACATTAGCTACTACAGAGATGTTTCCTTGGAGTTCTGCATTAATGAACACTAATGAATGCTCGGGTCTCTAATGGAGGGTCAATATTTACCATCCTGCCTCACATTTCACGTAACCTTGGAATCTGAAGATGACATAAGCTTGTACAAACACATTTTTTAATAATGCTACAAGGCCTCTCTCAGGGCCGCTCGATATCTCTCTCTGCTAAAGGCTTGTTAAGGACGAGAAAAGCAAAAATACGATGGAACGTTTCTCAAGGGCTTTGTCACAAAGACTGATGGAGATGTTTGTTTACAGCTACATGACGGTGGCATCAGAAGTGAACAACAGGACGAAAATGTTTATGATGCTTATGGCCTCCAGCACACAACATTAAACAGCATTCGCAACACATTTTGCTTCTTTAATCTGACGTATTTCAGAATGAAACAGGAAATTCAACAAGAAAAAAAAGCCTATTTCCAGGTAAAACTCAATGAACAGCAGGAAGGATGAAATACTAGATGCAGTGCATATGTAATTTATGTATCTACATGTCTCAAAACATGGAATCTGCATTTCATCCAACAATACAAGACTCAATATGTCTAAGATTACAAGATCTCTAAGATGGGTTTATGATATAATAAACTCATTAGGTTTTAGCATTGTTTTATACAGAAGCTTCAGAGAAACAGAAGACTAATTAGTCACTAATGTCTTTAGAACATTTTAAACAAGATGCCACGTCACATTTGAAGAATCAAATTAAGACGTGTAATGTGATTTTAAGACAACTGATATGTTTATCTATAAGCTCTCTGAACTTTATTTGTAATATTGTGACTGTGAGACAACAGTGTTGTTCTTAAAGCTAGTACATAATTTAAAGCTGGTCTAAATGTATGTTATGGATCTGATGGTGAACAATTCATCTGTGTGCATGTTCCATTTATAAAAAATAACCTCATAATATTGAATCAAAATATCCTGATATAAAGGGGAAAAAAAGAACATAGCAAATAAAAAAATCAGACTCTGAGATTAATTTTTATATCTAATATATATATATATTTTATATATATTTAATATTTGAGATTTTTAGGTAGTTTTTAAATATAAATGTATGCATATATAGATATAAAATATAAATAGGCTGTCATATCAGTTTATGCATGAGAAAGTCTACAAAAATCTGATAAAATGTCAATTTTGTTACTCAAAAGTCACCATTTTTGTGGTACATTTGCATATTGATTAATTGTAAACGCGCACAGCAATCCTTTAGTTTAAAACATGGCAACCCCAATCTAATGGGTTCGATTCCCAGGCAAAGCATGAACTTAACAAATACTACAGATACGTTTCCTGCTTCATCAATGAACATTAATGAATGCTTGGGTCTCTAATGGAGAATCACCCTATTTTCTAAATGCATGTTATAGATCTGATTGTGAACAATTCATCTGTGTGCATAGTTCATCTATAAAAAATAACCTCATAACATCTAATCAAAATATCCTCATATAACGCCAATGTCATGGGTTCAGTTCCCAGGGAATGCATGAACTTAAATGTATGTGCATTGTCATTTAGTGTTGGGAAGTTCGGATCATTTTACCGACTCGGACCTTTGAGTCTCGTTCAGCAAAATGAACGAATCTTTTTTCGAGTCATTCGTTCATTACGTGACAGCCCCATACGCTTTAACCAATGCAGTCTGAGCCGGAAAGAGAATTGATTAGTTCATCTCTCGAGTCTT
>NW_015641089.1:291688-291819 GCF_001515625.1 Sinocyclocheilus rhinocerous
TCTTTTGTCACGTGACGTGACAGCATTGGATAGAGAAATTAGTTAATTTACAAGCTTCCATACAAACGGGTGCATAGTTATTATTACTATTATTATTATCATCATCATTATTATAATTATTATTTACTCTT
>NW_015641089.1:294464-308171 GCF_001515625.1 Sinocyclocheilus rhinocerous
GCCATAACGCTTCAGCGAGTGCAGCATCAAAAGGCAAGCGAATAGTCTTGTAAAAGCAAAAATTCACACGAATGTAGTAACAAAAAACATTAAAGTAAATAAATAATTATAAATGCAATAACCGTAGACCAAGAATGGATGGCCTTTTACACAATTATATCAGAGCCTGTGAAAAGTTCGACTTGTCACTCCGCCATCTTGACACGCCCCCCCAAATTTACCTGGGTCTTCAGTCTATGATTAGCTCACCTCACCTCTTATCTGACAAGTCTTCGGGTTTAAGCTTATGGGGCTGTCACGTGATGAACGATCGACTCGAAAAACCCGAAGACTCGAGATGAACTAATCAATTCTCTTTCCGGCTCAGACTGCATCGGTTAAAGCTTATGGGGCTGTCACGTGATGAACGATCGACTCGAAAACCCGAAGACTCGAGATGAACTAATCAATTCTCTTTCCGGCTCAGACTGCATAGGTTAAACTTATGGGGCTGTCATGTGATGAACGAATGACTCGAAAAACCTGAAGACTCGAAACAGGTAAACTACTTGACTAATTCCAGTACAGAACCTATAGGATGTTGCGCATGCGTGACTGAACGAATCACTCCCCGAGATGACTCGTTCTTCCCGAGTCACATTAAAGATTCGTTCAAAATGAACGAATCATTCAAGAACGACCCAACACTATCTGAATGTAAATATTGATGACCTCAAAGCTACAGACATGCACTGAAAAATGCACATTAATCAACCTATGAGGTCTGAACCCAAAACATTTCAGCTACAAGCTCAAAAGCAGCCCCACAACAATACAAAAGCGGTCTGGGATCAGAAGCTGTGTTTACGTCTTATAAACACTCAATCCATCAGAAGAGCACTAGGCCGGTGAGGCGTTGTGATAGTGTGTGTACTCACACCGACACGCTGACGCTGCAGCCATTCTCCCACACAACACTAATGAAACAGTCACGCTCTGCTCTTCTCGCTCGCTCTGACTGAACTCCATGAGTCAGAACAGCATGATGGAAAAGACAGAAAGCAGAGTGATACTGACATCAGAGGAAGACCGGCAAAAACAGATTGGCACATTTTTCTGAGATACAGCTGATGAAAAAATCGTTCAGTTTATGCTATGTGTCGTGCTCACGATGAATGCATTTTGTAAGAGAACAGCACAAACAGCGGCGATCTCTTTGCCAGTTCATTTTGCCAGTTAGATTTCTTTCTGTGGGAGTTTTGCTGAGAGCGCTTACTCATGTCACATGTAGCTTCTAGTGTACTGGACGTGTTTGATGACATGGTTGATGTGTGGGAACAGATAAACTGGACTGAGAAGCCGGAGGGGTCTAAGATATGCCAAACCCTCTTATTTTACTGATAGCATTCAAAACTGAAGAGTTAAGTGATTTACACTCTGAGAAACACTCAAAGGCAATGCAATGTAAATCACTTACTATGCATCAATATGTGTATCAAAAATAACTAAGATCATCCAGTGTTTTGATTCATAATACATGGAAGCATGCATGTTAAAGGATGCATGGATAATATGCTGTGTCTGGTGAATTTTAAGAGCTATATGCTAATGCTAACATGAAATAACATCAAACATGAAATATTCTCTATGTTTTGTGACTGCACGCTAGCATTAGCATCTCTAGCGTTCTGACTCTCCTGAACTCAACCAGGGTTCAAAAAGTGATCAATGACAAATAAAAACCAGCTTCTGTATAACACATGGGATTTGTTTGGAATTGCATACTACCTTAGGACTCATACTAGACGTATGCACATTTTCTGCATGCATAGAATGATGCTAAAATGTGCAGTTTACAACCAGAGCTTATTAGGTGAGATACTGTTATGTCACAACGTAATGAACTTGATGAACCCTTAATTTTTCTAGTGTGACAAATGAACTGGAAGTGACATGAGCTACAATCCTCATCTATATTTTATTCACGAAAAACAGATCATTTATTATATTTACATTTTAATGTAAAAGTTAGATATTATGAAAAATATATCATTTGAAATATTTACATCATTTTAAAAAACAATATTTTACATATTTAAACATTTAAAACATATAACATATGGTTTCATATACTACAGTATGCAGTATCTAGTACACACTCCACAGTATGCCAGCATTCCATTCCCAACACAGCCCATGAATTCTTAGTAACTGGTCTGATTTCATTAGCATTATGTATATGATGATAAGACTTGCCTGCTGTTGTCAGGAAACCGGGAGAATCCTCTAAGCCGTTAATCTCTGTCTGGGATTCTGTCTGGAAAAGTCAAGGGACCCTGTGTGTATTACCATCCCTGCACGGGCCGCGCACACAGTCCCAGAGGGCGTTCTAGACACATAAGCAAGCCATCTCCATCACTACAGCGAGCGTCAAACACAACGGAAGCTCTTTTAAGCTCTTTCTTATTTGGCTAAAGGGATGCGGTGGTCTCCGGAGAATTGGGAATGTGATTGTGTGTGTGTGTGTGTGTGTGAGAGAGAGGAGGGATTTGTATGTGTCCAGCTGGTTAATGAGAGGCTGTCTTTGCACTCAAAGACAATTCCTCTCGTCTCGCTGGGTCAGTGGGTTCCCTATTGTGAGTGGTTAATAGGGGGGCGGAGCCTGCGTCTGACACTGGGCAGCTGGTGAGAGATTACCTCTGTGCTCAGCTAATGTCTTCACAAAAACCTGCTTCTGGGAATCTGGTTAGCTGTTTGAATGGAGGACAGAAGCTTCAAAATAGATGCATTTAATGCACTTATTTAATAAAGTATGCATTTCAAGATTTTTTTCAAATATGCATTGCATTATACAGTATATTATAATGCATATATACTATTTTATGTGCATTATATGTTATTATATAATTATAGTATTTGTTATATATTATAAAATAGATCAATTGTACATATATATATATATATATATATATATAAATAATGTACAATTTATCTATTTTATTTTATAACATATAAAACTGAAATATAATAGCATAATACATATAATGCATACACACACACACACACACACACTCAACTCAACTCAAATTTTAACATGTATAAAATGTTAAAGGGGTCATATGATGCAGCTAAAAAGAACATTATTTTGTGTATTTGGTGTAATGAAATGTGTTTATGCGGTTTAAAGTTAAACAAACACATTATTTTCCACATACTGTACATTATTGTTTCTCCTATATATATATATATATATATATATAATGCATCATTTAAAAATATTTTTATTAAGAAATTACAATTAAAATTATTCAAATACATATTTAAATTATTAAGAAATGATTTAAATACATATTAAAATCTATATAAAATGATGTAAATAAACAAATAAATATTTACATATATTTAAAATGTTCTTCTGATGCATATTATAGTTAATTAGCCTAACTTCAAACCAAAAATATAATAAAAAAAAATAAAAAAAAGAACATTAGCTGATATGAGGTCACTGATATATCAGCTGTTTTTCAGTGGCTCATCCTGTTAGAGCTATCCGTTAATGAACCAACGTTTGCTCTCAGCTGATCACAGGCACCTGCTCCCTGCCACAAAAAGAAGATGAAGAGAAAACAACAACAGATCTTTTTCCCTTGAGATGTCCAGTTAAGCTTTGCATTGTCATTCTGAGGGCTGGTTAGAGGGCCATCTGGCCTAATAGACGAGCAGGCGAAATGAACAGGATGGAGTCCACCTGGACCACTGAGGTTTAGTCAACCTGAACCGCTCCTGCGTCTTGACAAGGTTATTAAACACATTGGGGTTAAGGGAATGTGAGTTGTGTTAACCCGTAGTGTCCTGCTGCTTATACTTGGCGATCCGAGCAAACTCCTAATGCTAAGTATTAAACTGTGGTTTGTATTGACATACATGATTATCTCTTGTTGAGAAGTTTGCTGTTATAGAACAGATGATCACAGCTGATGCACACAGACTATCTGGACATGTAGAGCATCACTGTGGATCTAAAACCACCGCTAAAATGCCAAATAATTCTCACCGTGATGCTCTTTTTCCCAGACGAGCTGCACTGAGTCACACTCTTTCTCTCAGTGACAGATACTATGAAGTAGTTTTGTCCACTCAGGGGAGGAAGGGCCGGGCCTGGAATAATGTTTACAGCGTTACGTCTCCTCTGTGCTGCTTTCCCCACAGAGTTTCAAACTGCTTCTCTCACAGATGTAGCCAAAAGGGTAAATGCAATAAAAAGGGATGCAAGAAAGGTTATGCTTCGAATGGCTTGCTTTCACAGAACACTGTATCCCATAATGCAATGTGCTTGTCTTGACCTTCCATTGCCGTCGTGACAAATGACCCGAAAGTGAATATCAATTGTGATTTTTAACATGCCTACATTGAAATTAATCATTTAATACTGTTAAGCCTGACATATAAAATAATAACAGAACAGTTTATTGAACTTTTAGGCAAAATATTATGTGTTCTCAGGCTTTTATGGCTCATATAGTCTGATATAGTGAGAAAATGAAGAGAAAAAAATTTCAGTTTTATTCAGAGGCCCAAACCGAGCAAAAATCTGCAATTTGGTGCAAATGTTGATATTAATTTGGACAAAAAGTATGAAATTCTGATGCTTGTAATGTAAATCAATGAGATCTTTATAACGGTATAGCAGATACTTACATAAAATGCTATATCTCACTCTATATCTCCAGTAATATGTCTTAGTAAGATGATATTTAAATTCATAGTTTCATGATCAAAACATATAATGCAATGCAATATAATGATGATTGAGAGATGACCTGATGATCATATTTGATAATTGATTTTTATAAAAATGACGTCTGGATAATCAAGTAAAGCCAAGCTGTATTAGTCCAGTACGTGTTCATCTTGAAATATTACTAACAATATAAAAGTTATTCTTACATTCACGTACAAAAATCAGTAAAGATTTCACAGCAAAAAGACACATGAAGCACAAGCTGAAGCTGGACGTTTGTACAATTACACTAAAAGACCTTTTACTTGATAAAATAGTCTAAACTATCAATCAGATGACAGAAGGCATGTAGTAAATAGTGTGCGACATGTTTATCAGCAAAGTTTTGATCATGTTGATCATTTAGAGGCCTTAGAAATTCATGCATCAATTATGATACAGCACACTTTATAGGGTTTAAAAGATACATGTGCAAAAACAAGTGATTTATATGGTTGCAAAGGAACATGCTCATGGCATTTGTGCAACTTTAAGAAAATATGTATTTATTTTAAAAACTTAGAATTTAGATTTTTTTTTTTTAAATAATTGCAATCCTTTCAACCCAAGAAAAACAATGCATATAGCTGAATCAATTATGCAAAATACTGGGCATGATGTGACAACAATGTAGCATACTACTGGTTGGAGCATGTATAAATTTTAATATATGACCCTGGACCACAAAACCAGTCATAAGGGTCAATTTGTCTAAATTGAGATTTAAACACATATTAAAGCTGAACAAATATGCTTTCCATTGGTGTATGGTTTGTTAAGATAGGACAATATTTGGCCGAGATACAACTATTTGAATATCTGGAATCTGAGGGTGCAAAAAAATCTAAATATTGAGAAAATCGCCTTTAAAGTTGTCCAAATGAAGTTCTTAGCAATGCATATTACTAATCAAAAATTAAGTTTTGATATATTTACGGTAGGAAATTTACAAAATATCTTCATGGAACATGATCTTTACTTAATATCCTAATGATTTTTGGCATAAAAAAAAATCAATAATTTTGACCCATACAAATGTATTTTTGGCTATTGCTACAAATATACCCCAGCGACTTAAGACTGCTTTTGTGCTCCATGGTCACATATTTTACAAGCTATTTACAAAAACAGTAGGCAGAATATACAGTGCAGTATTCAGTACACTAGTAATGCAGTGCAAACACAGTCAAAGAAAGAGATGAATGCGATGAAGAGCGTTGAGAGTCACACACACTGTATCTCTCACCAAAGTACCGTCACAGACACTCTCAATATAACAGTCCCGGAAAAGGAAAACGAGTGCACATGTCGCTTTATTTTTAGAAATCGCTAATGCTAGGCGCTAACGTGTGAACAGAACCTGCGACTTTTCTTTGAATTAGAGGCAGAATTTAATTAACGGCCCACAGCAATGCTTTGATAAGTGGCACGGTGCTTTGAAGATTAACTGCGATGAGTATTTTAGTTTTTTTACCCTCTTCACACTGAGTGACAAAGCCATTTTGCCAAACTGGGACACTCGTTCATTAACGTTGAATGAAATTAATTTGTGCTTTCACAAGGATAAATATGAGAATTTGACTTTGAAAGTAACTCTGGACCTTCGTTCTGATTGGGGACACACGATTTCTATAGAGATCATTAACAAAGTACCATATTAAGATGGTTTTTGGTTGTATTAATGATTTATGCTGCCTATAAAAATATGTGAATGCAAACATTTCTAGCTAAGCAAAAAATACCAAACGAATACCAAAAAATACTATTGTACTTAAATAGTACTGTAAAAAAAAAAAAAAATCTGAGAATACCGTGGTATTACCATTATGGCCCCCCCAAAAAAACATCTATATTTTTTAATTTATGAGTTTATTTTAAATTAATAGTAAAAAACAAATATTAATAATAATTATTTTTAGTAAATGTTAATTTTTTTATTTTATAAAATATTTGATTATTATTATTAAAAAATAACATAACCAAAAAACAAAACAAAAAACAAGTGATTTTAAGGAAAACCACAAAAAAAAAAAAACACTATACACTGTTTATTTTTTATTTTAGTAGCACAGTTACATTTTGTGTAAAGGTGTTTAAAAAAAAAATAAAATAAAATATTTAATAAAATAAAAAAATTATAAAAATAGCTTTTTTCTCATGGCAAAAGGTCAGATTAGCTCCAATGCTGTTCTTAGAAGTGTCATTTCAATACTATAAATACAGTAGCCATTTAGTACCACTGTATATATCAAAATACCATATAGTTTTACCATATGATACCATACTGTACTGTAGTAGTGCCGTTGTTTTGTAAGGACTCGTATAAGAAACTGCCTCTGATTCACATACTGAAGAGAAAACTAAACAGAAATATTGGACTAGAGCTATTGAGCACACTATTATTTGTGTGGATTGGATTGAACATGCACACAGAGCCTAATCCATTTAGCCTGGATCTTGTGTTTTTATCTCTAAGCAAAGCAGCGAAGATTGGAAGAGCTGTACTGAACGCTTATCTCCTTCAAAAATATAAACACAGATATAAAGACTGCAAATTAAATATGCTACTTCTAATATTGCACACTCATCCACCACGAAAACACACACATACACACTTGCTTCTTAACTGCTCTTGATGGTCCTCAGCAAGATGGTGTTTAATGCATCTCTCACAGCCCTGCTGAAAAGATCGCGTATATTCAAAGATGCCACCATTGGTTCTCACATAATACAGGAGTGTTTACAAACTAAATTTTGTTAAAGATTAAACAAAGAACTAAATTTCAGTCTGTTCTTCATACACACCTAATGCATTCCTGTATCTCAAACAGTAAAAAGCACGGCGCTGCAAAGCAAAGGTCATGGGTTTGATTCCCGGGGAATGCATGAACTCATAAAATGTATACTTTGAATGCAACATAAGTCACTTTGAATAAAAGTATCTGCCAAATGCATTAATCTAAACGTAATGTAGTCATTCATTAATACAACAAAATATGAAAGAGCTGACCAAAATACATTAGTGTTATTTTAGCATCAATGATCTATTATATAATATTTTGATGTATATCTGTATTGATATGTATATTTAATTTTTATGTTTTCCATTTCTATTTCAATTTAATAATCTATATAGTTCTAATTAATTTTTATTTGTTTTATTTTATTACTTGAAGTTAAACTAAAATCAAATGAGAGATGATACCTTGTCAACTAGTTGAAATTAGTATTTTTTTTTACATTTAATTTCACATAATTTTTTTTAAACGGTTTTAGTTTTAATTTGAATTTTAGTTAACAATAATAACCCTAATACAGTATCACCGTGTCCCCCCAAATAAAAGAAGTCTTCTGGTGACGTGTGCTCAGTTCAGGTTGTGTTTTGTGTATGCGGAGTGTGTGTGACTGTAGGAGCAGACCCTCGTTCCTGCTCTTGCCTGCCTACAGAGAGAATCCACTAACTAGGTCAATGAGATCCACTACTTCAGATCCGCTCCCTGCACCAGCCAGAGAAACACAGCATCTGAAGAAATCATATCTCTATATCTAAGATTTATCAGCCTTTTGACAATATTTGACCACAAATATGAAAACAACGAATATTGAAAACGATTTGTCTTTTCAATGTGCACTTCTGTCATTTTTAATAATAGATATTTGTGAAGTTATTATCATTTTTTATGCATATTATATACATTATATACATTTATATTATATATTATATATATGTATATGATATGTATTATATAAATTTTTTGTGCAAGATTTTGAGACATTTATTTATGAAGATTCAGGGTAAAACGAAAGTGTAACATTTATCACTGATACTGGTTGCCAATTAGCTTCAAAATATTTAAGTAAGATGTTGCAAAAAAGTCTAGTAACAAAAATAAAAGCATTAAAAAAATCTAGTTACAAATAATCAAGAAATGTCCATTCTGTTTCCACTAAATGAACACAATGAAGAATTAAATTTAGTCATATGCACTGACATAATAAATAGCAAAATATTATTGCTATATACTGTATATTAAAAGGGTCTCAAAACGGTATTATGGATTATGGACTTATATTTCTTACAGAACTGACAGTTTAAAGTGAAAACACCTTAATGGTGGATTTGTTTATCAAACATTGTCTTCAAGACATTAACTGATGGACTGGAGTGGTGTGGATTACTTGTGGATTATTGTGATGCTTTTATCAGCTGTTTGGACTCTCATTCTGACGGCACCCATTCACTGCAGAGGATCCATTGCTGAGCAAGTGATGCAATGCTACATTTCTCCAAATCTGATGAAGAAACAAACTCATCCTAATCTTGGTTGGCCTGAGAGTGAATACATTTTCAGCACATTTTCATTTTTGGCTGAACTTTTCCTTCAATATATGACAAGAGCCCACACAGACACTTCTGTGAACATTTCTGCACAATGAAGCAGACAACTGACTGTGTGTCATTTATTTTAAAGAACAAATATTCAAAGAAATATATTCCAAAAAGTTCGAAAAACAAGGTTCAGAAAGGCTAATTCTCCCAGTGTTTGGACAACAACCTGATCAGCTCTATTTTATGTGCTTATACCGCATAATAACATTTGAGATTTAACAGAATTCTCTGAAACCTGGAGCACCATTTCAATTGCATGCTGATCTATCTGAACAACAGTCTGAGACCACGTTCTGGACGTGTGGCGGCAGTACGGTGCATTACAAATGACAGGCGGTCATTAGCGACCCGCAGCACACGAAACGACTGAACTGTTTACAAAAACCTCCATAAGCTGATGCCATATCACAGCCTGACAGATATAAACCCATCTGAGATCCTCTCTCTCCCTCTCTGAGTATCTGTCTCTCTCTCTCACTTCCTCTCCTCCCCCGTGAGGCAGGAATCTGCCAGCAGGTTTCATAACAGGCAGCTCAGTTGGATGAATTCTGGTCGGGGTGCCAATCCCACTGCAGGAATCAGAGCTGACAGCAAACAGCCTGGACACCAGCGATAGCACAAAACATTTCCATACAATAACAGCAAAAAGTGTCCTAAATTAACTTCAATTTAAATTTAAATAAGTGAATTTAAATATTTTATCGCAATGAAAAAAAAAAAATGTAATGGGATTTTTTTTGTTTATATTTTACTTAATGAAAAAGAAGCCTATTTCTACGACCATTAAGATTTGTTTTTACACATTTCCTCCAAAATTCTTAATACTCAAATGCAAAATAATAATACAAAAATTTTAAATTAATTTTATAATTTTTTTTATTATATATATATATATATATATATATGTGTGTAGTACTGCTTTTAATTAATGGTGAAATTTATGGAAAAAATTATAGTGTAATACAATATATTTTTTTAAATCTTTGAAAAATTATGGAAATTATTCTTAGAAAAAAAAAAAACAAGAAAAAAGTACAAGAAATGCAGACAAACTTGTCGCGAAATGTCACGCAAGAAACTGAAAACACAGCAGTTCAAGCCACTATTGATATCTACAGTATTTTAAGCAAGACAACACAAGAAAGAGATCTATGTGCCTCAAACCCTGTAAAATGTAAATCTTGTAAATCACAAGCACCAAGCAGAGCAGCATTATATTGTAAGCACAGACATGTGGAAACTGTGCTTTGACAATCTTGAAATCTAGAGTTGCACCATCCTGAACTCAGATGACACTGAATGCTGTATTTTTAGTTCCTTCACTGCCAGATCAGTATTTAGATACTTAGAGAGGAAACAGCATCCCGTCTGCCCAGCTTAACCTCATTCCAATCTGTTTAGCATGTGAACAAAAGCCATCCAAACCTGTGCCACGCATGCAGGTAGAAAATAAAGGTACTTTGAAAAGATCTTGCTGAACAAGAACTGTTTTTCACAGTATGGGTTCTTGAGTTGCTATATGGTTCTTTGGATATAAAAAAAAAAATTCATAATTGGTTGTTCCAATTAATGTTTTCCTTTTCCTTTTATTCATTCATTTATTATATTTTTTGTATATTTTATATATGTTTTATCATTTGTAAAAATATATATATATTATTATTTTGCATTTTGGTATTGAGCATTTAATTTAATATATTATTTATATATTATTATTATTATTTTAAGTTATTATTATTGCTGTTTTTAAAAGCTAAAGCAAAATACCAAGAAATGTATTTAAATATATTTTATTATTTTTATATATATAAATAAATGTTTTGGTATTTTGCTTTACATTTTAAAAACAATAAATTAATTAACGATAAATTAAACTAATTGATTGATTGATTGATTGACTGACTGACTGACTGACTGGATGGTTTTAAGGTGTAAAGTCTTTAAAGTCAACATGAAACAAAATAAAACAACCTTACTTACATCATGCAACATTTTGAAATTGAACTACATACATTGAGAAACTATTTAAACAAACATGATTTTTCATAAGAATAATGTGCACCAATAAGCTGTTCACATTAAGACCAGGAATGTGTATTAAAAAGCAAACAGGGTTAGTTCTGATTTCATGCTGACTTTAATATTTCAACTACTTTAATGTCTAAAAAGCTGTTAACATTGAAACAAGGTTTGTATCCCGTTTAAACTAAAGGCATGACATCAGCTGGAAAAGTACGTCAAGTTAATTGAACATGGCAGTGTGCAAGAAATGGAAAGAAATTCTCCATTTCATCCACATCTGTTGTGTGTGGAGCGAATGGAGGGAAGGGAAAATGAAGGGTATGGTGTGATGAACGCTGAAAAAGTGGAGCTAGACGTTTTCTGGGGCAAACCTCCAGAGAGACGCGCTATAGCTCACAAAGCGCTAACACTCATTTCAACGCTTTCTCTCCTTCACACTCATTATATCTGTCCTTGTGAGTGTTTACCTTTCCAAAATACATGATAAATATTAATGCAAAAATAAAACAAAAATTCATTTACACCATAAAGGCTGACAGCATGCAGAAAAAAAAATCTGTTTTTAAAGGAACAGTTCACCCAAAAAAACTAACAATCTTTCTAACAAGTCGTGTCAAAAAAGCAGCGTGAATTTTCTGTTCCACAGACGAGAAAGAAAGCCATACAGGCTTCAAACGACACGAGGGTGAAAAAACAATGACAGAATTTTAATTTTCCGACGAACTGTTCCTTTAAGAAGATTTGTTGTTCCCCCCAGGGGATGTTTTACAATGCAGCAGATCTCAGAGAATCAGAGGGGATTCTGGGACACCAGTGCAATGATTCACTGTTGCGATCCTCTGCTGTTTGAACTGCATTAACAAGCGTATAGCGTACGCACATACATATTTATAAAGCGGATCTAAAATTTGACTAAATCCGAAAAAGACAATGCAACATAGGCGATATAGACAAATAGCCAAAACAGATGCTCGCCAATTCTGCATTTATTTGATCAAAAACACTGTAAAATTATGAAATATTATTACAATTTAAAATAGCTGTTTTCTATTTGAATATATTGTGAAATGTAATTTATTGCTGTGAGCAAAGCTGAATTTTCAGCATCATTACTCCAGTCTTCAGTGTCACATGATCCTTCAGAAATCATTCTAATATGCTGACATGTACATCACATCCATATTTATTCTCCTCCACACTGCAGCAGCATTCATCTGCATGTACAGACGGCTCTACCCGTGACTCAGTCTTTCCAGATTAGTTTCAGATGAACCTGACCAACTCCAGAGTAACTCCTCAGCATCCAATTACAGAAGCAGAGCAACCGCTAGGGCCTCTCATGCATTAATGCACAGGACAGCAGGCTTCAAAGTTAATGTATTCATCCATACTTCAAAGCAATTCACAGTACGCTAGGGTGGGCGGAAGTCTAACCCTCGGGCCGTCCGGGTTTAAGTGCCTTATTCAACAAAGTTGATCCAGCAAGATTTACATCACAGCATTTCTACAGTCTGTGAATCATTTCCAAGTTTGTTTTAACTGCCTTCAAGTAATATTCTGGGTTATTAACAATTTAAGCACAACAATGCTGTGGAATACCAAAGAAAATTATTTGTCGCTTGATGAAAACAAGCAGTACTGCAATGAAAACACACAATTAATATATAGGTAACACTTTACAATAAAGTTCCATTTGATAACATTAACTTAACATGAACTAAAAACAAATACAATGTTAATTCCAACATTTACTAATACATCATTAAAATAAAAAGTTATGGTATTTAAGGGACCTAACATGTACTAACAATGAAGAGTTGTATTTATATTAACTAGAGATAAAAATTTGTAAAAAATATACATTTGTGGTTAATTCAGGATATTTGGGCCATTTTTTCTGTCATCTAAATAGCAAAAAGACTCCCAACTTACTTGAATTCACCCCAGGGCTCGCAAAATTTCAAAATCGCTGGTAGCCCTTCGGGCAGACATTCTTCAGATTTTGGTAGCCCGAAATGAATTTAAGTAGCCCGAATATAAAAAAAAAAGACATCGGCTGAAATTCACTGCGGACAAATCAGCATGATTAAAAACTTAATTGATCGCTTTTTTTCTTCAAATAACAAGTCAAGAGAGTAGGGGTGCAACGGATCACAAAACCCACGGCTCGGATCATATTGCATTATCATATCAGATTTTGAATAACAGATCGGGTCATTTTGCAGATGAGCAAAAAAAATATGGTTCTTTATTATTTAAATAACAGAATACTTATTTGACACCACAGCAAAAACTAGTAGCATATAGGGATGTAACGATGCACTCAACTCACGATGCGATGCGATTCACGATACTGATTTCACAATACAATTTTCTCACAATTTTTCTTTTTAACAATGAGATCTAAGACAAATTATAAATGAAAAAGTGTCCTTTTATTATTTCTCCAACAAAATGCTGCACATTTCTTTGTGAAATTTAAATATGTCAAATAATAAAACTAACTTAAAATTTTAAAACAAATCCCAAATCAAAT
>NW_015641089.1:308622-313778 GCF_001515625.1 Sinocyclocheilus rhinocerous
GTGCGCGCAGCTCCGAATGTGCGTGAATGGTTTAAAACACTTGAATGTTTAAATCGGCAAGACTTAGAAACACGTGCAAACTATCAACTACGATCCGTTTTACCCCTACAAGCTAGTGAACAATTTTATATCACTGTTCAAGATAGCCCGTCGGGCAGGGTGGTGATACATTTTGGTAGCCCGACTGGAAAACACAATAGCCCCGGGACGTCGGGCTATCGATTTTGCGAGCCTTGCACCCTATTGCTCAGTGTTAATGTTAGTTAATACATTAACTATACATTTTTAGGATAGCATTCATTTTTAGCAATGATTTATGCATTATATACGAAAAATGCTTAGAGCTCCATTAACAAAAATACAAGCTTCACATTTTTTATTTTAAATAATGTGAGCCTCTTCAGGATTTCATTGTAAGTGCATTAATATAAACACAATTCCTGCTTGTTTTTACAAACTAAAGAAATTATTTTCGTAATCGGCTAAAAGGTAGTCCACAGAAATTAAACTATAAAGCAAACAACCCAGAATATTCCTCTTAAGAATACAACTGCGATTCTCTGTCCTTGAAAATAAACGGCACACATGAATAAAAAGATGCAAAATCGCCACACTACTTCATGAATATGCTTTTAAAGTCTTGTCTTATAAAATACTTCCTCTGTGATCCAATTCAATAAAAGTGTGCACCATGCACAGGTGTCTCAATATCTAATAATGAAGCGTGTTGTACCTCTTTGGCTCTCTCGAGCTCGTTCTGCATGGCCTGTTTGGAGATCTCCACCTCGATGAGCTTTTGCCTGAGTTGCTCGTTTTCATCTTCTGCCCGTGTGCGCTTGTCTTCCACTGTCTCCAGTTCATTGTGCAGACGCACAGATACATCTTTGGCCACCTATGGATGGAGGGACATGTTATATTACTTTGTTTTCAACTCTCATTAGTTAGAGAAATTAACCAATGATAACTTGTGATCTTAGATATCAAAACACATATTTAACCCCACACATTGCCTTTAAAAAAACACCTTGAGGTCCTGCTCCAGACCGCGCAGAAGCTCTCCGTCGACGTGTCCGGTCTGAGCTACACGCAGGCTCTTCTGTTCAGCCTTGCGCAGGCGGTACTGCAGGATCCGGCAGTTCTTGTTGGAGCGGTCCAGTTCCCTGCGCAGTTCCTGGAGCTGGTACACCTCCTCCTCCAGGTAACTGTCCCTGATCTCCTCCATCTCTGCTCGCAACTCGTCCACTTCATCCTAAAGCAAACCGAATCAGGATTAGAATCAGAATGCACATCAGAATGAGAATCTGGATTAAAAAAGAAAGAGGAAGAGAATCAGAATCAAGATTAGAAACCGAATTGGAACCAGAACTAGAAGGAAAATCTGAATTTTAATTATAATCAAATTCCGATTAGAGTTCAAATCAGAATCAAAAGAAAAATAAGAATGAACGGAAGCCATGAGAATCATCATTAGAATGAGAATCAATATCAGAAACAGAATGACAATTAGGATTAGAATCAGAATCAAAATGAGAATTAGAATGAAAATCAGAATGAACATCAGAATGAGAATCAGGATTAGAAACAGAAAGAGAATCAGAACTCGAACCAGAACTAAAATGACAATCAGAATTTGAATTAGAATCAGAATCAAGATCAGGGAATCAAGGATAAAATTCAGAATCATACTCATTCAGAAGGCTAATTAAAACTGATCTGATTATGGAATGAACTTGCACCGAAATTACTTTATGTAGGAGTAAACCTGAATGAACAGCAGAATGAGAATCCGGATTAGAAACAGAAAGAGAATCAGAAGCGGAATTGGAACCAGAACTAGAATGAGAATCAAAATGAACATTAAAATGAGAATTGGGATTAGAAACAGAAAAAGAACCAGAATCAGAATTGGAACCAGAACTAGAATGAAAATCAGAATCAGAATGAACATCAGAACTAGAATCGGGATTAGAAACAGAAGGAGAATCAGAATCGGACAAGAACAATGAAAATCAGAAACAGAATGAGGGTTGGAACAAAAGAAAAATAATAAATTAGAACTATAATGAAAATCATAAATTGAATTAGAATAAGAATCAGGATTAGAATCAGGTTATAAAACTCTGAATCAATGCATTCAAAATTAAGATGAACACCAGACTAAAAGCCAGAATGAGAAACCGAAACAGAATAAGAATCAGGATTGGAACTAGAATGAAAATCAGAATTAGTACTGAATTAGAATTATAATACGAATCCTCATTCAGGATTCTAATTGAACTGATCTAATTTTGCAGTGTACATGAACTGAAATCATGGTCTGAAATGGCAAGAACAACCTCCTTACTACAATAAAGAAAAAGACACTTCAAAAATGACAAAAACAAATAAGACTGCAGGTAAAGAAACTGTAGTCATCGGTAAAACCCCCATCCTGACCTGTAATGAATGACTGTCATTTGTGACGCCTCATTTCTCAGTAAATACTGTACAATGCCTCAGCGCATTCAGTGTAAACAAGGTCGAGGAAGAACGACAGAAAGGCAAGGAAAGACAGACAAACAAAGACAGCGAAAGAGAGACAGACAGTGACAAACAGCCCAAACACAATGACCTTCACTGTATGATGTTGGGGACAAAGTCATGTGACAGCAGCGTCCCGCCACATACTGTCTGGACGTTCCTGTCAAACATGAGTTATGGTGGACTAAATGATTAATGTCATACTATACTACTATAACATGGACATATTGCTGTTTATTTGATTAAATATTGACTCATACATGCTGCAGTATAGTATTACTTACAGAGAGACAGAAAGACAGAGAGACAGAAATAAGAGCATAAGCACATCTGCTTTAGGGAGGCTCCAAACACACGGTCCGGCTCTGGGTCAGGAGGGACACGGCCATTACACGCAGCTACTAAAGCGGATTAACACCACGTCTTCAGAGATAAACGTATGAAAATCCTGTTTGTGACAGCAGCCGAGCCCTGCGCATCTGACAAAAAAGATAAATCATTTATGGAATTATGCTAATTAGGTCTGCCTTCATCTACCCATCACACTGAGGGCGAAGACTGTGATGCGTTTCCTGCGGGAGTTTGAGGGTCTTTCTGATGCACGCTGGTTTAATCTGTTCTCTGTGGACTGATCTGACCTAAAAATCAGTTAAAGTGCAGATTTATGGATCTAGATCTTACTCTCCTCACAGTACCATGGTATTTTTTTTTTTATATCTTGGAGTACCTTACTATAATGGCACTGTCTTTTGATACCATCACAGCTCTTCTTGTAAGAGATGTTGCATCATGTTTATATGGTACTCCAAAGTCCTTCAAAGGCCAAAAAAATGTGCCATGCTACTTTTATGTATTTATTTACTCTGGAAAACATGTCTGTCATGCTTTAATGGACAAATGATGCTGCAGTACTGTTAGCCTAAGAGATGAAAACCAATAGGATGAATTTAATACATGGGCAAGAACATAAAGAGGGTCACCATGTGCAAAAACTAATTACAGTCTATAACTCTCACATGGATTTATAGCAGCAGCTCAACCCATAATCCTTCAGATAACCACACAAGACATAAAAAAAGTTAAATAAATTTGATATTACATTATTTATATTTTATATTATATTTATAATAAAAATCGAATTTAATAAATAAATATTATAAAAATATATAAAAAAAACATTTTATATAGAGAGACAAAAATATTTTAAATAATCTGATTATATATGTGTGTATAAATTTTTTTATAAAATAATTAAAAATATAAATAATGTTATAAATGTATAATTTATAGATTTATTATTTTTATCTTTGTATTGTATAATATTTTTATGCATGTATACACACACACAAAATAGACAACAACAAAAAAATACACACACACAAAAAACATTCAGTAGTATAGTAAATCAAAGTTCCCCACTGTACCATGGTACTACTTTACTTTTTAAAAGTTTAACCATCTCCAAAAAAAAAAAACCCTTAATTGCAGCTTCATGCTGATACTGAACATTCAAGTAGGCCTACTATTTTCCATGGTAGGCCTACTCCAAGTCACTTTTAAGAATACCGCGGTAGTACCATAGTAGCCTACATTTCGGTGTGTCGGCTCACCTTGAGGTAGTCATTTTCCGATCGAAGGTCTTCGATTTCCCTCAGCAGCTCCTCCTGGGCCATTTCCTTGCCCTCCGGTTTGAATTGTGCGTCTTTCTCGGCTTTGCATTTGTCCGCGTGCGCACCGGGCACAGGTGCAGCTCCCGCTCCTGAGATCCGAACCCGAACCCCGGCCGCCTGCTCGCTCGAACCGGAGCCGCTGCCCGACTCCGCATCGCTACTGGCGGCCTGAGCGAGTCTCTGCTCGTCGGACAGCGGCTCGGAGGGGCAGTCGGACAAATCCGAGCTGCTGTCCGTCTGACAAACGCCGCGTCCGGTGGGGACGCGTACCGGGGCCAGCCGTCCCTTGCTCTTGGCGATCTGCGGAGCGGCGGCATCAACCGCTTTGCAGGCCGGTTTCGTCTCGGATGCTGCATGCTGAGTGACCTTAACGGCCTTTTTTGTCGCTGAGGGCTTGCTGTTGCTTCTTGCAGGTGCTGATGCGGTTTTGTCCTTCGCGCCCGGAACGGTGCGTCTAGGAACGCGGCTCTGAGGTGTCACCGGCGCGGCGGACGCTGGCTGCTTGTTGAATTTGGGTGATTTTGGCACGATCGGTTTGGCCGTTCGCGAGTGGACATCCTTCAGGACGGGTCTGGCAGGGGACGGCGCGCGGTTTAACCTCTTCTTCTCCACCTGAGGATGAGGATGATGGCTCTGAGGTTTGGTGTCGGAGCCACACACACACACACACACACACCCACACACAACTACAAAAGAGACACAGGGAGAGAAACAATGTTTTATCATTAGATAGCCTATGTGTTATGAAAATAAAATAATTTCTAACTAAAACCAATAAATGCAACCGGGGGAGTCTTTAAACAATATTACAGAACAACACCATTTTACTGATGGTGTTATCAGATAAACTATGTAAATAAATAAATAAAAATGTTAAATGTTTCTAATGTACTAAAATAACTAAAACTGAAATAAATAAAACAATATAGACATATATATATATATATATATATATATATATATATA
>NW_015641089.1:318222-326608 GCF_001515625.1 Sinocyclocheilus rhinocerous
TATATATATATATAACAAAAACTACTAAAAACGACAAAAACACAGGACAAAACAGTAAAAAATTAAATTAAACTGAAAACGGAAAATATTGCGGAAAACTGCAATATTAATAAAAATATAGTATCTCAAGCATACTAAAATGATACAGCAACCAACTGAAATCAGTTGAAATTAAAGCTCTAAAATAGCATACTAGTTGGAAATAAATGAAGTAAACTAAAACCAAAACTGAAAAAAATGAACTATAATTAAAATAAAAACTGAAAATATAAAAATAAACGCTAATTAAAAATATTAATAAAAGCTGCATTAAAATAACACTAAATAAATTAACAATACTAAATTATCACTGGCTAGATAGCAGTAGTTATACAATTAGTTTCTTTATCCAACAGCGCCATCATACTGTGAAAAGGAGGCAGTACATTTCTGAACATAAAAGTGAAATCAAAACACTAAACACTTTAAAACATTTTGCAATATAAGAATAAATAGAATAAAATGCTTACGTAAAGTGAATGAAAAGCATCAGAACGGTTGCGCACATCTGTGTAATAAATATATATCTTTATTTGCACTTCATTAGTTTAAGAATGCCACAAGTTATACCACAAAATTGCTTAAACATGCCAAACTGTTTCAAATAACTAATATCAACGTATTATTCATACTCTTCTGTTTTGCAGTGTAATGAGGATCGGTTTCATTTTTTTGTTTTTGTAATGGAGTACTGTGATTGGCCGAGAGACTAAACCAAGACCAAGGCTATTCTGTACAAAATTAAGGTTTATAAAGGCAACATGTATTGCTACTAGAATTAAGAAACTCTACTGAGTTCAAAGAGCATGCTGGGTTTAACTTTTTCAAGAAAACTGATGTCATTGACAGTCTTTCTGAAGAGCATGAAGTCAGACTTACTAAGCTTCAAACGAAGCAAAATAAAATATGAATAAAAACAAGAAAAACTAAAAAGGCCAAAGGTTTGAGAGTGCTCCTTCAGACACACAACAAATGTAAAAATTACCAGGGGGTTTGATGGAAATAATAATAATAACAATAAAAAGAAAAACAAAAACAAAAAAATGGTTATAGCTTAGTAAAATCTGACTCCAGGTTCAGAAGAAATTCAACTACCATCCAAAATAAATTAAACATCTGCCAATCCCGCAGAGAAAGAAAGTAAAAAGCACTTGGTGAAAGGGATCGGATGATCATTAGAATATCTCATAAGGTTACAATATGGCACAAGCCTGCAAACATCAACTTTTTGAGGTTAGTACACTTTCCCTAACACTGTTAACACATAAGGTTTAGGTTGGTTATCTACTTTCAAAAGACACACAGTTCAAAGAAGTTAAATCTGAAAAATAAAGAGTTCAATGGAGTTAGAATAATACAGAACCAAAAAAAGCTGTTTTTCACCTCAGCAACAGTCAAACATTAGTCCCTCAGAAACAGACACAAGTTTGGTTATTTAATACTATACTGGTTTCTGACGAGAATATTAATGCATTACATACAACATAAACACACTGCCACTACACACATAATTCATCTTTCTATTATTTGAAATATGGTGAATCTCATTAAACCTGTCCAAAACATTTATATGTCATATTTAACCCCCCATTTTGTTTTGTTTTTTAATTTCGGGGGTCAAATATGACCTTGACATGTTTTCATTAAATTCACCCAAAAAAATATTTTTTTGTAGATGACGTTCCAGACGCACAGTAACACTGTCAGTCCTCTATATTCATGGACAGTTTCTACGAAAAAAGCATCATATTTCCATAAACTCACACAAAAACCTGTTGCTTCTGCATATCTGGTTCAGCTGAAATAGCCGTTCCCGTGTTATATTTTGTTATATAACACAGCTATATCATTACTACAGTCCTTGATCTAACGCAGGCAAATGATTCAATTCAACTGAAATCCAGTGGAGTCAGTGGTTTGTCCAGGAACGCAGAAGCATAGTGATGTTAACTGAAGAGTGTTGTTAGGAACAAGTGCACTGTTAGAAACCGTTCGAGTATCAAAACCAATGTCCCGTTTTACTCCTAATCTGCTCTCCACGGAAAAATAGCCCTTTCGGTGAGAGCTTTTCAGTTCTGCAATCCAGATCTAGAGAATAAAACAATGAACTCAATTATTGACCTTCCTTTATTCTACTCAAGTTAAGTGACACCGAAAGAGGACTAGGAAGCAACAAAACTCAAATCGCTGCTAAATGATAAGGTTAATCTTCTGTACACAGGTCTTTCACTAACGTTCAGCATTTCAGCTGTTCGTAAACTAGCTACGAATGGATTGTAGTGCAAAACACAACGGATAACACAAAATCCACCTCAAAAACAGTAACACTGATAGAACGTAAGGCATAAGGACAACCCAACCATGCCACCTCGTAAACACACAGCCGACAGAAATGAATTACGCTTGGCACGAAATGTACATCCACTTCGCTTTTAATGCCAAACCAATTTGGAAAAAAGCTTCCTAAATTGAGACCGGGAACGTTTTCCATAAGAAATGCGTGTTTGAGACGTGATGTGAAAGACAAGGGTAGAGTATCCGTCGTCCAATAGAAATAGTAGTTTCTTGTTTCTACTGAGAATATATGATGATGTATACTACATATAAATAGAAGTTGATGGGTTATGACATACATTTCATGTATGTTTGTGATGCGTGCGCAGCGGTTTTCCGATCAGGAAGGCACATGTCGGACAAACGCAATCCTGTGCTTCCCAGAAATGAGGTAGTGTATGTATGGGCCGTCAAAAATAAATGCATCTATGTGTGTGTATGTGTGTGTGTGTGTGTGTGTGTGAGTGATGATACGGATGTTCTCTACTGGCATCTAGAGGTACCAAAATACGGAGTATGTTAAATTGCACAGTCTACAGTTTGTGAAGGATGATTATATGCGGTAAAGAGCGTTTGTCTTTCATCTTCTCTGGTAATGACAGGCCATCATCTCATCATCCGTATGGGCTGGACTCTCATGAGATGGGCATTTCGCCCCTGGTGGCGGGAGTCTTTAACAGCATGTGTTGGGTTATCAGAGGGAAGGTGGTGTTGGGTTTCTAAATAAAGCATGAACCGAGTCTCAACAGCAGCGCATGCGCGGCGGAGACAGCTCTGGTGGGATTTCGGGTTCGGGCTGAAGGGACAGGACGCTGTTGGACAGCTCCTTACAGGGGACTTCAAGAGGCATCTGTGGAAGGACAACATTTAGTCAGTTTGTAAGATGTTAGAGACTCTTCAATGACTGTCTGATGTGCATTGCACACTAAAATGGTAAGATCTTGCTCAAAAGAGATGGGAATCAGGGCTGCACGATTAATCAAAATAAAACCGAAATGCGTGTGTTTGAGTTTGGGTTGCATTCGAGAATGCAACATGCGCCAAACATCTTCCCAAACTTGTAATGATAAAGTGCTTATAAACCATCTGTTACAAGCAAAAGAGGCATTTTTCCATCAAAATAAAAGCTCAACATTTGAAACTGAAGAAATTAAGATTGCAATTTTACAGTTGTACTGGTTCAAGGTTCTTTATTTGTCACGTACAGAATTACATACATGTGATGTAGTGATTTTTCTTAAATACTTGACTTAATTTTACAGTAAAATATTATTATTATTATTACTATTATTATTAGTATTCACAGTCATATTGTTATATAATCACAAAATTCACTTAAAAAAAAAAATCACATTTTAAAATTGCAATTTTATCAGAATGTTAGCATTTATCATGCAGCCCTAATGGGAATTGTAATAAAATAAAAAAAAGGAAGAAATAATAAATAATTACTGCATTTGCCAACATTTATGGCATCAAATCTTATTGTCTAATAAACTTATGTAAATCTAATCTCACCTGCTTTGGTCTCCTAAATGTCATGTACAAAACAAACTGTAGTTGGTCACTTTACATGTTGGTTGGACGCTTCCTTCCTGTCAAAGTGGCCAATTACTGGCCATTATTCACTGCAATTGGGTCAGATTTTTTGCCGATAGTCAAATTCTATCTCTGCGTGTCTACTGAAATCCTGAAAACTCCTTTTATCTCATGATGATATGATTTGAGCCAGAAACACTCTTGATTCACTCGTGATTCGTCACGCACTGAGAAACTCACTATTTTTAATCAAATGTTTCAGAATTAACATTTTGATGAGCAAAGAATTTGTCAAAACAGCTCCACTTACCTTACTCAAAATGTCATCAACTAGTTTAAGGAATATCTCATCCACATTAAAGTTGTCCTTGGCACTGGCCTCACAGAAACGCATCCCTGATATCCGTGAAGCAAACTGCCAGAAATAAAGAAATTTATTTCAGTGTGATGGTGGTTCTGAATGGGTTAAATATTCAAATAATTAAATATTTGATACTTTTCTAATGCAATCAGCTGACTGAGGCTCTTTCTTTTCCATAATGGTAACACATCAAACTATTGTATGGCTTCAGAAGATGTATGGACTGCTTTTATCGAGTAAATACCAATGTTTGGGTGAACTATTCCTGTGTAAAGTGTGCTTTCACACACTGGTACTGTTAGCTTTAGTCCCAGTGGGTTTGGGAAGGTTGGAGGAGGCATTATTCAGAGCATTCAAGGAATCTCTTTGTGGAGGTCCAGAATAATGTCCCTGTGTCCAGGGCTTTGGATGCACTGAAAGACTCGTAATGCAGCAACGCCCTCCACTGAACTAAATGTCAAGGTAAACCTGAGACAGCTTTATACAGCTGAATTTGAAGTAAATTCAGGCGATAATAATGTTCTAATAGCAAATAATAAAAAGGTATAAAAACATCACTCATATTTGCATCATATTTGCTGAATGAAACCAATGCTTGTTTCTTACTAATTCTGAGGTGCTGAATCCAAAAGTATTGCCTGTTTTGCCTGTAAAATTATATTGAATGTTTTTGAACATATTTTTCCACTCCTTTGCAAATTGTAAGTTAAATAATACATTTTGAATACCTCTTTTTGTCATTAAAACCATTAAAATAAAAACTTCTGACATTTGCCTGCTTTAGTTATTTTGATAAGTGCATTATATACTTATAATCAGAAAATATTAGAAATGTTGCCTTAGCAATTAACTGAAATAAATTAGTACTAATGACTAAACCTAAAACTGAAATAAAAATAAATTAAAGCTAAATAGAAAGATTTAAAATGATAATAATAATCAAAATGACAAAAGCACATAACAAAATTACTAAAATTTAAATAAATAAAAAAAACTAAAATTAAAATAAAAACTGAAATAATAATTCAACATATTAATAAATACTATTGAAATAATACTAAAATAACACTGGTCTCACCCTCCCAGCTTGTTGTCGTGAAATAAATGTACATGATAAAAAGTTTTTATTATTTTTTTAACTCAGCATCTTCAAATGAAGTTATATTAGAAATATATATAAAAAAGGAAGAGCCCTTAGTTACTTATAGAAAACAGTCATTAGCTAGCAACATTGTTATTGTTAACTACAACTAAATCTATTAAAAGTTATTTTCAGTAGTCGAAATAAAGTGCTAAAAATAAAAAAATAACGTTAAACTGAAATAAAAATATATATACAAATGGCAAAATTACTAAAACTAAAATTAAAACGAAAACATTTTAAAAACTAATTTTATATATTTATTTGTATTTATTATTTATTAATATGGTATATAAACAGTACTAAAATAACACTGCTCTCACCCTCTCTGCTTGTTGTCGTGAGATGGAACGATCAGACTCACAGTCCAGTTTGTTCCCAACCAATAGGAGCTCAGCATCCTCTGATGCGTACTACACAGAAGCAAAACAACACTTTAGTAAAAAATTTCAAAATCCCTGGTAGCCCTTTGGGCAGGCATTCTACGGCATTCGTGGTAGCGCAAAATGAATTTAACTAGCCCGAATAAAAAGGACATCGGCTGACAAATCAGCATGATCAAAAACTTTAGTGATTGTATTTTTTCTTCAAATAACAAGTAGGGGTGCAACGGATCACAAAACTCACGGCTCGGATCATATTACAGATTTTGAGTCACAGATCGGATCATTTTCGGATGAGCAAAAAAATGGTTCTTTATTATTTAAAGAACACTTTACTTCCTTTATACCACAGCAAAAACTAGTAGCATATAGGAATGTAACGATTCACTCAACTCACGATGCGATACACGTTACTGAATTCACAATAAGATTTTCGCGATTCATTTAACATCTCAACCGACTTGAATCGTCACATATTTTTATTGATTTTCAACTGGCTAGCATGCATCGATACACCCCTAGTAGCATAACTAATAAAGGTCAAACATTTTTAAAGACAAGTGAGCCGTCAGTAATAAAATAAGAACAAATGAACAAATTACCAGTATAGATAAATAAAATAGAACAAAGTTACAAATAAAATAAGGTCTAACATTAGTTTTCAGGTACAGAAATGTTATAATTAAGTGTAAAATAACACTGCATAGTGTTCACTGTATAAATTACATATAGATCTTTGTTAAAGCTGACAGATAGCAGCAGGTGTTTACAGGCTGCTGCCCCTTTAAGACAGAATGCACGGAATATGATGCACAGTGTGTTTGAGTGTGTGCAATTGAGTTCTCTTTTGCCTCTTCTTGTGCTTGAATGGTTCAGTGTTTTAGATGTTTGAGTACCTTGTCTATCATCTTCATCCATTTTGGCAGGTCGTCAAAGGTTTCCTGCTTGGTGATGTCGTAGACCAGTACGATGCCTTTCGCGCCACGGTAATACGCTGAAGTGATGCTGTTAAACCTCTCCTGACCTGCTGTGTCCCTGCAATCAGTCAACATTATTAGACTTGCATGACATCCAGAGTGAGGAATAAATCATATGTTTGACTATTAAGAGAAATCGTGTCTCTACAATCACAGACAGCTGGAAGGGAGGGATGGAAAAAGTAAGAGGGGTTTGTGACATCAGCTGAAAAAGAAAAAGTCAATTTATTTTCAATTTAATAAAAGATTACAAAGACAAGCATAACATGCACCAATGAATCATTCACAATAAGAACAGGAAGGTGCATTATCGACTTGCTCAGATCATTTGCTTTGCCAGTAATTTCATAAAACATTCATGTATTTCAGCACTTTCATGAACAAATTTTTCACATCTTGATTCGAAGGAAAAAGAAAATTCAGATTAATTTTGAACATTATGGCACATGACAGATGTCCATTTCCTTGTTTTTACTGTACCTTATTCACCCTAGTCTGGCTGCATGTTTCCAAAACAGGATATGATGTCACAAAGAGGACCGGTGAGGCGTCACATGTCAATGAGCGGTTAAGACGGACAGTGAAGGACAGCCATGGATGCTGGGTAGCTGGATGTGAGTGGACATGTGTTACAGACAGGACGTTCAAAAGCAGACATCTGCAGAAGTGTGGTGTGAGAGAAGCCGGCGAGTTTTAGGGTCAAAAGAAATAAAAATGATGATAAAGTGGGTGGGGAGGAGATGGGAGGTTAGTATTAGTTAGGATTGGTTACTAAATGACTGAACCAGATTCCACTGGAACAATAAAGGTATGCAATAACAAAAAGACTAGTTTACAGACTGCACCAAACTAAATAGAAAAGAACTAGAGTTGTTCATGATTAGGTTAATAATTTAATAGACTATTCTAATCAATTGTTTATTAAACAATTTTGTGATTTGGCTTGTCTGTAAAAATGAAGAGGACATAATCACAATGAGAAAGAGCAGCATCTGTATTTTCTATAGGCCCCAAATTATTAGTGAATGGTATGAATGGTAAATTAAACAAATTAAACTTATACTAAACAGCCTAACTGATGAAGTAAAATTTAGATAGATTTCTTACATTTATGTTTTTAAATTATTAAGAGTCTTCCACATGACATTTGCTGTATTAATTTTAAATCACAATCAAAAATTCCTGAAAATTGACATCCCAACATAGAAAACAATAAATGAAACTCTGAATCTGAATAGTACTCCATAGAATAGAACCAAACAGAATAGAATTCAACAGACCCAAATTAAATAAAGCAAAACAGAAACGAGTAGAATATAATAGAATATAACAAGAATAGAAAAAGAAACAAAGGAAGCTTGTTTCCACCACAGGATATAAAAAATCAAAAAGGTAATTGTGACTTTTTTTCTTGCAAATCTGAGGGAAAAAGAAAAAATAATTTGAGATTTCTGAGAAGAAAAGTCTGAATTGTGGGATAAAATGTCAATACCTTTTTTTAAAAATTATTATTATTTTATTTCATGGCGGAAAAAGACAAAAACAGAATTGCGAGATGCAAACTCAAAATTCAGAAGAAAAAAAGTCAGAATCGCGAGTTTATATCTATAAA
>NW_015641089.1:326618-332741 GCF_001515625.1 Sinocyclocheilus rhinocerous
ATGGCTGCCCACTGCTCCGGGTGTGTGTTCACGGTGTGTGTGTGTTCACTGCTGTGTGTGTGCACTTTGGATGGGTTAAACGCAGAGCACTAATTCCTAGTATGGGTAACCATACTTGGCCACATGTCACGTCACTTAAAAGAGTTCATATGAATTCTGAGTTTATATCTTGGATTTTTTATATTACATACTTTAAACACTTCCATAAGAAACAGATCAGAATAGAGCAGAATAGAAGAAATAGAATACGCCATGAACCCAGACCACAACAGAATTGTAGAAAATAATCGAATAGGAAAGATTAAAACTGAATAGAATAAAATTAACAAATGGCAGTCGGTAAGATTGGCAGGAGTGGGTGAAAAAGGACATACACATCAGTTAGTGTTATGATATTAGTGATATCACAATTAAAATCCACATATTTACATTCATTGTTGAATTCTGGGATGCTGCAAGCATGCAATCACAAATTAAAAGTCACAATAATAGTGATCAGTGTACTGTAATGCTTTAATAATGCTTTTTGATGGTAAAACCAAATCTCGCAGTGAGTTTACTCAATGCCGCAGCGTTGTTAAAAGTTGGTTAACTGTAAGCAAACACAGCTGATTAAATCTCAGCAGCAACACATGCAAGATGTTTGACTGAGTCTCAGAGACTCTGGACTGGAATTTATGACTTGGTGCAGAGCGACTTCATCTCATGTGCTTCTGAGACACAGGAAGTGACATGGTGGGCTGAGTCAATGATAAGGACACAGCACTTCCTCTCCACTCACCAGATCTGTAACCTGATCTTCTTTCCTCTCAGCTCCACCGTTTTGATTTTAAAATCCACACCTTCAACACAAACAAACAAGAAGAAAAAAGATGTAAGATCAGTCATACTGCGTCTTCAAGCTTTACAGTGCCTCTACAATTCATTGTAATCAAACACATAATTGAAATCACTAATATTTAATGTAACACATATAGGCAATAAACAGCCAAAGTCAAAGCACAGATCATGTTGTATGACTTCCACAAGCGTGACAGAGCAGTAACTCGAGGTCGGGATGTCACAGCAGCTGTGTGAACATGTGTCTGGCTATTCTGGGATATTGGGTTAGTAAGCATGCAACTAATCTGATGTGAAGGCCTGCCATGAGTGAGTGAAAACCTTACTGTATCAGTTTTCACATGTGCGCTGGTCGAAACATTTATGTATTGGCTAAATTGATTCAGCACTTGGCAGATCTCCCATGTAACGACATTATAAAAAAGCTGGGCATGAGAATGAGGGATGAAAACGGTTTAGACACATTCATGTTAACATCAAACTCTTACATCATTTGAATTGTTTGCATCCATCTGTGTTACAACAGTGTGATTATTATTAGGAAAATTTTCTCTGATTTACGTGGTCACTGGCACAGATGTGATTTTCAGATTGTGGCTTTCTAACATCTGGCTGAAATGTTTCTGTTGACACTGTCAGGACTAAAACTGACTGACCAGAGCTACTCCTCTGACTAAGTTTTCATGTTACAGTAGTCATTATATTGCTGCAACTATTTGTTATAAGGTAAACACATTTTTTACTTTTTGACATTTTTTATTATCCAAATTAAAATATCCATAACAAAATCACTATGCACAGTTCACAAATTATGTACACAAAAACGAAAATACGAATATATTCATATTATTTATAGTTTTATAATTATCTACTACCTATTTATCTATCTATTCACACAATAATATTGTGAAATATTATTACAATTTAAAATGTATTTTGTCATTTAAAGAAGTAATTTATGTACAGTGGGTACGGAAAGTATTCAGACCCCCTTAAATTTTTCACTCTTTGTTATATTGCAGCCATTTGCTAAAATCATTTAAGTTAATTTTTTTTCCTCATTAATGTACACACAGCACCCCATATTGACAGAAAAACACAGTGAATACTTTCCGTACCCACTGTATGTGTATATATATATATATATTTAATAACCATCTATGTTTTACTAATTGTTCTACTTTTACTAAATAACTATTGTCCATTGCTTTTTTAATTGACAATAACTATTCATCAAAGTGCCAATTACTAACATCTATAGTTATTATTCCAAACTGGAAATAATTATTCATCTATACTAAACTAATATGTACAGTTATCTAATCTTTAATAGCCATCTATGGTTTACAAAATATCCACCGTTAACTATCTGTGCAATAAAATAAAAATAAAAACACTAACATCCATCTAATAGCCAACTGCGAACCATTAATAGTTTACAAATTAATCTCAGTTAACTATCTATGCTTTCCAAACTGGCTATAATTATCCATCTCTACTAAACGCGTATGTACAATTAGTTATCTAATCTTTAATAACCATCTATGGTTTACTAAGTAAACACTGATAATCATTGATACAGTTTACAAATTATTTAGTTACATCTATTCTATATTAACTAGGGGTCGTTTAATTACATAACTATAATATTAAGTTTATTAATTATCCATCTATAGTTGACTTATCTATGCTGTACTAACTGGCTATAGCTTTCTCAGTCATTATCTATCTATAGTTAACTATTCATACCTTGGATACAGTTGAACTGACTTGAGCAGATAAACACGATGTGGTATGTATGTATTGTTATGATAATTAAGCAGAAAGATAACAGATACTAGTAAACAAATAAACTGACAGTCCTTGTTGTTGATCCTCCAGACTGACAGCTTCAAAAACTCTCTCTTTCTGTCAGTTTGTCTTACCCACAGTGGACTTGCACGCCTCGCAGAAGGTGTCATCCGTGAATCTCTCCATAAGGCTGGTCTTTCCCACTCCACGGGAGCCGATGATGATCACCTGCAGTTTATAATCAGCGGCTCTGGGCGGCATCTTCCTGCGGCGCTGCGAAGCTCCCACAGCGGGCGAGCCACCACCGGCCCTCCGCTGGACACCGAACCCCGACTCCATCCACCACTAACAGCCGGTCAACATCTGCCACACGGCCAGTTACAAATATTATATGTCAGATGTGGAAAATAAAAAGAAATCTGTCGCCTTTTCAATCGGGTTTTTTATTGTTTTTTGTTTTTTTACTAAAAAGCAATAAATAATAATACAAAAAAAAAATCGTAATTCTACCTAATATTTAACATATAATATACATACACACACACACACACACACACACTCACACTCTCTATCTCTCTCTATATATTCTATCCGTTAAATAAATAAATAAAAAGTTCCCATTATACATAAATATATGCCTATGAATAATACAAATAACTAAAATATTTACAAACAAATGTAAAATATTATCTATATTACCATAAAAATCGCAAATACATTAAATCCGTAAATAAATAAATAAAACAAATTTAAATAAAACAAAGTTCAATATAATAAGGTAAATATCTAGAAACACATTGAAAATGTTATCTATATTCTATAATAATTACAATTCCATTAAAATTACAACCGCAAATAAATAAATATTTATTAATAATAATAATACATATATTTTACTTATATATTTATTCAACAAATAAATATATGAGTAGGCCTATAATAAAAAAGTGTGAATCGCAGATGTTGAATGGCGCATTGCTGCATCCACTCGGGCTCCCGTAGAAAAACCCCGTGACGTGGTTGAGCTCTTGGAGAAAATCAGGATAATCTACGTAACGGTCCATCCTCATCCTCATCCTCATCCTCCCGAGCAGCGGGTCGGTCTGTCCTCTTCACCCGCGAAACCGAGAGCCATGGCCGCGCAGAAGATCAACGAGGCGCACGATCACATCGCGAAAGCCGAGAAATGGTGAGATATGGAATATTCTCATATGAATGAGCGGACAGAACAGATCTCGTGCATTTCCGAGTTCCGATCGGCCTGCTGTCTGTCAGACTGCCACTAATACTGCTAGATTAGCGGATGCAGCTGGCTTTTAACTCATTTATCGGTGCAATCATGTCCAGATGATTAATGCTGAAGGATTCTGATGCGCGTTCATTATAATATTCCACAGCGAGACTGACTGCGTAATCGCGCGTGCAGTGATAAAGGTTACCTTGGCGACAGCTGCAGTGGTCCTGATGTGGTCATTATTATGAGGGTTCTACTGATGATGTGGGCCATTCCTGAAATGCAGTGCATGTTTATGTGCCCATCATGTAGGAGAGTACCGGGGCAAGTTGTCACAGGCCACACATGTCAGTAAACAGAAGATTTTGAGTCTAAAGTTCAATTACACACCTGTGTGTCTTTTTGACACACTTTGCATACACCTAGTTCAAAAACTAAACTTAAATTATGTGCATTATTATGATATTTTTTTGTAATATGTGTTCCCTTGTGGAAAAGAAGTACACTTTAGCATACTTTAAAAAGAGTACGGAAAATACTTTAAAAGAATATAAGTGTGAACGGAATGTAATGTTTCAAACACTTAATTGTATTGTATTTACAATTAAATGAAAATGCATTATAGTTTAGTTTAGTTGAGCCTAGGAGTGTTTTCTGGCTAAAGTACATCTGTATATGTAATTTCATAACTTACATCAAATGTTTTTAAAACATTATTAAAGTGTACTGCTGAATATACTGACAAGCATTCATGGTAAACTAAAGTATACTTTAATGTAAGTTCTATTGAAATTTGTATGTCATGTATTTAAATGAATATTTTAATTACTTATTTCTAATGATGAAATTGCATTTGAGTGCATTTAAAATATATTTACTTGAAATGTAATATCGAATAACACTACAGTTAAAATTGTATTCAAGTACTTTTTATGTGCTATATATATTGGTCTTCACATCAAAATAAGTTTACTTCTTCAAAAGTTATACTTTTGAAATAAACTGCAAGTGCACATGCAGTACATTTAAGTGCACTTCTTTTTCAGTGAACACCTTAAAATAGTTGAATTTTACCTCATGCAGCTTGAAGACCAGCATGACCAAGTGGAAACCTGATTATGACGGAGCCGCTTCAGAGATGGCAAAAGCAGGTGATGAATACAGATGTAAAGTGACGTCTTGCATTGATGTTATTGATGAAGGTGATTATATATAGGCCTGTCACGATAACAACTTTTTGTTGTGTAATATATTGCCCCAGAAATAATTGCAATATTATTGTCATTTTAAAGACCATTTTATGCCACTGAATATATAATCATAATTTAACAGCATAATAATGCAAGAAGGCCTACACACTTCCAAATGACAACAAACTTTTAATTTTTAAGAATATTTAGATCATTAGGCTATACTTATTAACCCTAAATCTATACAAACAATCCATATGCCAAACTAATCTATAGTTTGCCAATTTCTTTCAATATACATCTAAACAATGGCACCCATCATAACTCATGCTGTTCTTCTTCTCAGAGCGTATGAACAAGCCGGCATGATGCTGAAGGTGAGTTGGTCGCGCAGTGATTGTTATGGACGGCCTGTCGTTTTGAGGCATGTCTGAATGTCTCTTGTACGCCGGCAGGACATGAAGAAAATGCCTGAAGCCATTCAGCTGATCGAGAAGGCCAGCATCATGTACGTGGAGAATGGGACGTCTGGCACCGCTGGAATAGCCTTGGACAGGGCTGGGAAGTGAGTAAACAGATCGAAACACTTCCTGAGAGGTTATTTGTGTAGTTTCTCATGTGTAAATAACTATAATATGCATGCAAAGGTTGTGTTACCATTACCAGTGTTAACTAGTGCCATCTGCTTCTTCAGACTCATCGAGCCGATTGATCTCCAGAAAGCCGTGGACTTGTACCAGAAGGCCGCATCTGTGTTTGAGGTGAGGAATGCAAACGTGATTAATAAATAATCCTGTAAATGATCAGAAATCATCATTATATCATGCATAACCCCTGTGTACTGCTTTGTGATGTGTTCAGAATGAAGATCGTCTCAGACAGGCCGCAGAGCTTCTGGGAAAAGCCTCCAGACTTCTGGTGAGACTGCGCAGGTATGTCTTAAAGCATTAAACTGCCCAGATTATGCTCATTTATTATGATTAACATGATTTAAGGTTCAAAACGCTCTGTTTAAAGGTGACATATCATGAAAATCTGACTTTTCCAGGTTTTAAGTGCTATAATCAG
>NW_015641089.1:333342-345548 GCF_001515625.1 Sinocyclocheilus rhinocerous
CCATATGATGTTTTTTTTTTTTTCCCTCACAGTGAAAAAAACAGCGTCTCCTCGACATCACTTAACTGTTCTTTTTGGGCGGGCATTATGCAAATGTGCAACATGGAATCATAGCTAAATCACAGAAATAATGGCAGGATTACAAATAAGGCATTTCAGGCAAGATTGGAGAGATGAAGTCTTTTTGATTTTGACTTTGTGCTTGTAACAGCTGTATTACTCACTAAAGGAAATGTAAAATTTAAAAAAAGCATAATAGGTGCCCTTTCAGCATTAATAGTCCATGTCATTTATAATAACACCTTTATTGAGTGTTCAATAAATTGCATAGTTGCATATAATATCATTTAATCACCTTCATTACTTCACTAGCTCTCCTGATGACTTCACAAAAATAAAAACTAATTAATAAAAATATTAATAAATACTACAATAGAGTACAAAAATAACACTGCTTCACAATATAAATCTTCACAGTACAATTAATTATAGTCTATATGAATTAAGCACTATATTACAAGTCATTTGAAGTCATGCCATAGCTTTATCTGAGACACAGAACCGAATTATAGTCGTTATTCACTGATAATCGTCCTCATTAGCTTTTCTGATGCCTTCAAAAGTGTTGTTACCTAAACTGTTTAAACATCAATATAACAGAAATCGAATAAAATATAAAAACCTTAAACTTATCTTCAGTTAGTTGCCAAGGCAAAAAGTTAAAGTACTAAAGTGACTAAAATTGAAATAAAAATGAAAAAATAAATAAAGACATTAAAAAAAAAAGAATAAAAACACACAGCATTACTAAAACTTTTACTAAAATTTAAATATAAAAATAAAAACTAATTCTTATTTACTTATTTTATTTCAGTTAGTTTCCACATTTCTATTTTTTGTTTGTTTTAAGTTGAAGTACTAAAATGACAAACTAAAAATGAAATAAAAATAAAAACAAAATTTTAATAAAAATGTAAAAATCACAAAAAATAATACCAAAACTTTAACTTAAATTAAAATGAAAAAATGTAAAATATATATATAAAAAAACCCGAAATACTATGTATTATAATAATGATAGTAAACTAACACTGCTTCACAGCATGAATCTCATTCATGATTCTGTATGTTCAATGCCAGCTGTTCACGGTACATGAATGAACCAGTGAAACGTGTTCTTTGCTTACAGTGTGTGTTGTTTCTGTTGTGTTTCTTGTCCTCAGGTTGGACGAGGCTGCTGTGTCCCTTCAGAAAGAGAAGAACATGTACAAGGAAATTGAGAATTACCCGACCTGCTTTAAGGTGCGAATACTGATATTCAACTGGATTTTACCTCATGTAGTTTTTGGAATGAACTTTTAATGTACAATTTTGCTTTATAATATTGCATTAGTTTCAACAGATGTTTAATATTGCAGAAAACCATCGCTCAAGTGCTGGTTCATCTCCACAGAGGCGACTTTGTGGCCGCAGACAAGTGTGTCAGAGAAAGTTACAGGTACGAACGAGTAACATCATCGTCCTTAAAGGGATAGTTCACCCAAAAATGAAAATTCTGTCATCATTTACTCACCCTCATGTCGTTCCAGACCTGAATATCTTCTTTAAATGATGTAAATGATGACAGAATTTTCATTTTTGGGTGAACTATCCCTTTAAGATCAACTGCATTAGCTCTGATCAGTCTGAAATATTGTGTTGTTCAGTCTCCCAGGGTTCAGCGGGAGCGAGGACTGCGTTTCCATGGAGACGTTACTGGCGGCGTTTGACGAGCAGGACGAGGATGGGGTGTCACGCGTCTGCAACTCACCTTTACTGAAGTACATGGACAACGACGTGAGTGTCAGACATCATATTTCACTCCAAACAGAACAATACTGTGGAGGAAAAAAACTAAAACCTCATTACGCTCAATAAAGGAGTCATTTAGCTCAGTATCTGTGAGTTAAAATAAAATTATAATATTTTCTTCTTAAATTGTATTAAATTTTTTAAAAAGTATACATAAATAATAACAATAATTAATTTAAAATTAATATTTTTTTTGAAAGAAGTCTTATGTGCAAAAACCGTTACAATTTAAAACAACTGTTTTCCATTTTAATTATTGTATTAAATGTAATTTATTCCTGTGATGCAAAGCTGAATAGGAAGTTCAAAAGACCAGCATTTATTTGAAATAGAAATCTTAAACGATATGTCTCTTTCAGTTTTGATCCATTTAATGCATCATTGCTGATGAAAAGTATTAATTTCTTTGGAGTATCCCTTTAAACGTTAACGCTTTCTGTTTTCATTTAAAAACATTTTCGCTGAAAGTTTGAGTTTGAATAGCTTGCAAGAGCGCGATTATAAATGCAACTTTTTAAAAAAATGACAACTATTACTACCAGTGTTGGGGAAAAGTTACTTTTAAAGTTACTCACTCATATCGCGTTACTCCATTAAAAAGTAACTAATTGCGTTAGTTACTTTTTATGGAATGTACAATAATGCATTACGCTACTTTTGTGTTGCTTTTTGTCACCTGGTCTGGGCTTGCTTATTTATTTTTAATAACAAAAACCCCAAAAGTTATATTTTTGGTAACTGTAAAGGCCCTTTCACATCAAAAGTGAAATGAATAAGCCTCTGCACCTCACTCCCAGTTTCTCTCAACACGGGACAGGAGAGCTGTCAGTCAATAAATGGGAAAAACAAAGTTACTCAGATATTTGCTTGTAAATTTAAAAGTAATGCGTTACTTTACTAGTTACTTGAAAAAAAGTAATCTGATTATATGATGTAGAATAAAGTGTGAAAATATCTTGTGTTAAACCACAGACCTTATTTAACAAACAAACCCATTCAAAACCCCCATTGACTTCAGGGTGATGTAACGATGAAGATGAAGCACAGAAACGCTAATTTTCACATTTTGGCTTACAAAAATCTGTCATCCTTTCAGCACACTATTGACTGCAGTGTTTTCAATCAAGTTATAAACACTTGTTTTCCACTGGTCAAACAATCAGATAGTCCCGATCCTAAACTCACACCATTAGTTGAACCTGTAAACTGTAAGCACTGGAAGTTTTTGGTGTGTGTGAGATCATATTGTTGCATAAATTGCGTTTAGAAATGTTTTTTTTTTATTTCATAATGAAAACGTGAAGTTGTGTACAGAAACTGTTAATTATTTTTATTTGTGAACACTGTGTGATGTCAAAGTGATGTTAAATCGGTTATACAATTTGTAAAATACTATAATGTTATTATTATGTACAGTAATTTATTGTAAGTGTTGTTGAAATGTAAATGTCGCTGTGGAGTGAGGCGTCATGCTGCGTTTCCAAATATACAACCTGACAGTCATAAAGATGCAAAAATGACTTAATAAAATCATAATCTACACTGTTTGGCTGTCTGCTGCTAAATGTGTTTTCTTCTGAACTATCTAGAGAATTATCTGATGAACTCAGTGAAGATGATTTACAAATATTCTACAAATAGAAAGCAGCAGCATTCACAACTCATGCTATAGAGAAGCCAGGAAAGAGAGAGTCATTTTGAAATAGTTTACTTGAAATAAATGTTAACTTAATAAATAAACAAACAAACAAACTTAAACTGATTATCTCAACTATTTTCCAAGATAACAGTTCTCATTTTCATTTGGTTTGAGTTGATCTACTAAAATAGATCAAATATAAAGGCAAAAATTTATTTAAAAAAACTATATAGACGTGTAAAAATAATATAAATAATAAAAAATATTAGTAAAATTATTATTAACAATAATAACAAATACATTTAAAAAGAAAAAAATTAAAACGAAATGGAAAATATAAAAATAAAAACATCTTTTATATAAATGTACAGTGTATGAGCTATAAAGTGAAGAAACATTCAAAAATCATTCAGAACATTTCATGTATAAATAATTCATAAAATCGTTTGGATTTATGAAGAAACATTCAAAAATCTGTTCTGAACAAATTTAAATTATTCATGAAATCATTAGCATTGACAAAGAAATGCAGACAGAAACACATTAAAATTAGTTTTTGAACTAATTTCTGTGGAAATAATTCTTAAAATGACTCATCATTTAGAACATTTCATGTATAAATAATTCATAAAATCGTTTTGATTTATGAAGAAACATTTCAAATTCATTCTGAACCAATTTTAGTGTAAATTGTTCATAAAATCACTTAAGAAATATACACAGAAATGCATTCAAAATTCGTTCTGCAGAAATTTGTGTAAATTACTCATGAAATCATTTGGATTTACAAAGAAATGTGCACAGAAACACATGAATTCTCTCTATTTAACGAATGAGTTGCTGAAACTGATAAATCCTTAATTGCAATGTGAAAACAATCTCCCATTAGTTATGAAAAGTCATTATACTTCAAGCCTTATAAAACACCAAACGTCCTTTTCATGTCCCAAATCGGTGTTCACAAATGACAGATGTTTGTTGCGTACGTTCCTCTTCACACTGTGTCGTACATGAGAAAAAAGGTTGCTATCCCGTTGACGTCAATCCGAATGTATTCCTGAGAAAGGTAGTGGATAATGATGCGTCTAGTTGATTGTACAAATGAAATAAGGCAAATAGAGACTGTCACGTAATTCACAGCGCCACCTACAGGGCTTCGGTTCGGCTTCCTGCAAAACCGGTTTCGCCTTCAGAATTCAGAGAGGCGTTACAAATCAAGCCCAGGTCTAAAGTAGGTTGAGTATTTCTCGTCTAAGTCCATCATGTCGCATGCACTCCCAAAGGTGAAAGTCGTATTCGTCAATCTGAATGTATTCCTGAGAAAGGTAGTGGATAATGATGCGTCCAGTTGATTGTACAAATGAAATAAGGCAAATAGAGACTGTCACGTAATTCACAGCGCCACCTACAGGGCTTCGGTTCGGCTTCCTGCAAAACCGATTTCGCCTTCAGAATTCAGAGAGGCGTTACAAATCAAGCCCAGGTCTAAAGTAGGTTGAGTATTTCTCGTCTAAGTCCATCATGTCGCATGCACTCCCAAAGGTGAAAGTCGTATCAAAGTGGCGCATGCCTGGAAGCCCTAAAGTTCACTTATCAAGCCCTTAAAAAACACTAGCAAGTGCACGTCCACTGGATGAAAACTGCACGAGTGCTAACGTTTCATCAGTTCGCATGAAGAACAATCGGTTCAATCCAACCGTGCGCTTTGGGAAAGAGGTGCAATTCCCGCTTTGTGTGCTTCTCGTGGTTAGTTTGGAGTTCCTCCGAAGGTCAGCGTCCTCATCCTCACTCACTCACTCTTCTCTCTGGTCCACTTGATCATGGTTTCTGGAGAGCGGTAGAGGAAGATGAGTTTGGCGTACAGGTCTTCCTCCAGGTCCAGTTCTCCCGTCTCTCGGACCAGGAAGATGTCGGTGCAGAGCTTGAGGATCCGGTCCACGTTAGGCAGCTCTTCGAACATGATGGTGCGCGAGATCCCGCTGAAGAATTCACGCACAAACTTCCCGATAACCAGAACCACCGACATGTACAGACCCATGATCCTGTGCACATGCAGGTTCACACGTTTAACTTGGCACAATGCACGTGATTTAAATACGGTTTAATCCTGTCAGATTGATCAAATCTATCTTCATTTTGGTTCATATATTTAATTTGGGATGTACAACATTATGACCATTTCTTTAGAAGCTCGTTTCCACCATGAAAAAAAAAAAAAAAGTAATTGCAACTTTTTTTTCTCACAATTCAGTTTTCTTCTCACGATTCTGATTTAAAAAAAACAAAAAACTCAGAATTGACTTTTTTTTCATGCAATTCTGTATATCTCACAATTCCGAGAAAAAAAGTCAGAATTGTGAGATACATACTCAGAATTGCAAGATAAAAAGTTGCAATTACCTACTTTATTTTTTTAGTCCATGGCAGAAATTTTTTTTTTCTCAGAACTGCAAGAAAGAAAACAAAAGTCCAAATTGTGAGATAAAAAGTTGCAATTAATTTTTTTTTATTTTTTTTTTATTCTGTGGTGGAAACAGGCTTCCCTTAAATTATTAGTCAATACTGTTTATATTATCAATATTTATATTGTCAATATTATCAGTCAATATTGTTTAATTGTCGAACTAATGCCTAGTCAAGATTATTTAAAACTTTGTCATAGTTTAGTGCTAATTTATATTGCAAAAATATACAGTACAGTAAACCAGTGGTTCCCAACCCTGGTCCTGGAGGCACCCCAACACTGCACATTTTGCATGTCTCCTTTCTCTGACGCACCAATTGAAGTCTCTACTAATGAGCTGATGACCTGAATCAGGTGTGTTTGATTAAGGAGACATGCAACACGTGCAGTGTTGGGGTGCCTCCAGGACCAGGGTTGGGAACCACTGCAGTAAACTACCGTTCACATGTTAAGGATCGGTAAGATTTTTTAAAAATGTTATGCTCACCAAGGCTGCATTTATTTGATAATAAATACAGTAAAAACAGTAATATTGTGAAATATTATTAAAATTTAAAATAACTGTTTTCTATGTGAATATATTGTAAAATGTAATTTATTCCTGTGATCAAAGCTGAATTTTCAGCATCATTACTCCAGTCTTCAGTGTCACATGATCTTCAGAAATCATTCTGATTTGCTGCTCAAGAAACATTTCTGATTATTATCAATGTTGAAAACAGCTGTGTTGATTCATATTTTTGTGGAAACTGTGAATTCTTTTCAGGAAAACTTCAAAAGAACAGCATTTATTTGAATCTTTTGCAACATTATAAATGTCTTTACTGTCACTTTTGAACAATTTCATGTGTCCTTGCTGAATAAATGCAGAAATTAAGCAATCCCAAACTTTTGAACGGCAGTGTATCATAAAAAGATTTTCTATTTAAATTTTGGTGCATCCCTGTATTGAATTTAACTTTAGCTTTAATTTAAAAAAATGTATTCTTAAACAGTCAACACTCTATATTTCTCTTTAATGTTAGCACTGTGAGTTTTAATTGTAACCCGCCATGAGAAGCATATCAGTTGTATTATCTATTTCATATCTATTGAGAAGCCCCGCCCATAGTGAACTCTCATTGGTCAAAAATCCACCTCCTCTTAGCTATATATGAAGCGTCAAATATGTTCTGATTGGACGCACAGTTTTGTCGCTTTAGGAAGTACAGAAAAAAACCTTCAGACTATAATGTTTCACGTCACTCACCCATAACCAGCCAGAAAGCCCAGACTGGGTGGACTGACTTGGTCACTGATGATGTAGAGCTCCAGACCAGATTCGTTTGCATTCCTGGCTGAGCCCACAGATAACGGCCCTGCTTCTGTCTGATTCACGATCCACCACTCCTGGACGCCCTCTGTGCTGTCTTTGCTGGATTTATGTAAAGACAGTGTGATGCTCATGTATTCTTTACCTTAGAGAGCACACAGAAGAGTGAAGAGAAACAGGCGTGTTGATGGTGGCTGTAGAAACACATAGGAAATGTAGCAAAGGCATAGATATGCTTGGTGGAGAGCTGGTGTTTTACCATTTTTGTAGAGCTGCCCAATAGGCTTGGCATTGGAGTCGCTTGGTGCTCTGATGTATCTTGGAAAAATGTTTTCAATGACCCTTAATAAAAAACACCATTACAATTGACCATTCAGCCGAATGTCTTTTTAGTGGTATAAAAAGTCAGGAAAAATACGTCTGTGTTTGAAGCTTAAACTCACACTTCTTTGTGCTCAGTTCCATTCAGTAGATTTTTTAGCTTAGTTCTCGTGGTTTTGTCCAAGTCTATATAGTGTTTCCCTATTGCAGTTTCAGCTTTGGCACCTAAACTGAGGTTTCTATTGGACAAATACAGCAAATGAAACCAAACAGAAATGAATTCAATTACTTCATTAATGAAAACCTCAGTCTTTGTCGTTAATATCTTTGTCCTGACCAGAGCGGCACATAATTCATATCAATGTCATTACATGCAGAACAAATTCTCATGAGATGATACCAGGGTGATGATTGTATGAAACATGTCTGGGTCACATAAAAGAAATTACTTTACTGTGACAAAATTATTCATATTTGTTGGATTAAAAGTAATTTATGAAAAATCGAAAAATGTTGTCTATAAATGTTATTAACTGTATTCATTTGTATTGTATTTCAAAAATAACCACCGAAAAGTGAACATTTGCTGTTAATTTACTCATCCTCAGGCCATCCAAGATGTAGGTGACGGTAAAGAAGATTTTTAGTTGAAACCATGGTCCAAGTCAGTGGCTAGCAGCACTTTGAGAGTCAAAAACAGCATATCAGGGAACACAAAATTAATACCCGTGGCTCTTGACGACACACTGAGGTCTAATGAAGTGAAACGATTTACATGATTTACACCATTATTACAGGTAATAATGTTGTAAATAATGTTCAGTTTCTTGCACAAACCAATCGGAACATTTGCTGTTAATTTACTCATCCTCAGGTCATCCAAGATGTAGGTGACGGTAAAGAAGATTTTTAGTTGAAACCGTGGTCCAAGTCAGTGGCTAGCAGCACTTTGAGAGTCAAAAACAGCATATCAGGGAACACAAAATTAATACCCGTGGCTCTTGACGACACACTGAGGTCTAATGAAGTGAAACGATTTACATGATTTACACCATTATTACAGGTAATAATGTTGTAAATAATGTTCAGTTTCTTGCACAAACCAATCGTTTTGCTTCATAAGACCTTAGTATCTCGTCAGGAGCCACAGCTATTAATTTTAATTCTCAAAGACGGGCAGGCGCTGACTTGCACTTTATGACTCACCAAAGACCCCAGTTTCAGCTAAAAATCTTCTTTACTACGCCTGAGGGTGAGTAAATAACAGCACATTTCCAGTGAACTATCCCTTGACTATGATAAATAATATTTTATCTAGTTAAATATAATAAAATGTTTGGATCTCAGGATGAAATCTGATCTGATGACAGCATTTTTGGAATTTTTTATTTGACCCATCAGCCACTAGCAGACCAGGTTCTTCTAAGCGCTCTGTCTAAGCCTGCATGCTGCTGTGATGTTGAACTCTACCTCTGTATGGACCAGGTGAAGGTGAGAGGAAACTTCTCATCTGCGTCACTGAGCATTTGAATGAGGTTCCGCTTGCTCGGGGGGCTGATGGTCCAGAGCGAGTTGGAACTTCCTTCTAGTTCTGCTACTGTCAAATCCTCATGAATATAAGACTCCAGGAACAGCATGGCACTCTGCAGGAGACACAAGCATCTTTAGCTCTATTTAGAAACAATCTGGGATGCACAATTTATCAGTATCAGGCAATATTAGCTTGTTGTCTGATCAGCATTGGTTTGACAATAAAGCACTGCATTTTTTTTAATAGGCTATTACAAGTTTCAAAAGTAGTAATAATTCTTAAATAAATCCTAATTATTTTACAGTATGAGAATTGTATGTGAAAATATGTTAAATTGGCAGGCAAATAATGCCACAATATCCACAAGTTTCATTTTATCTATGCAAAATATAATTTCTTATTTTATGCTTTGATTATGCAACGAAATGTGAAAATAGAGCAATATCGGTCAATAATAATCAGCTGAAATTCTAAAATCATTTCTATATATCGGTGCATTACTAGAAAACGTTCATGTCAAATACAAAGGAGCCACTGTGATCTGAACAGACTCTTAGTTCCTTACTGCATCAGTGCTGTATTTTTTTAAAAACTTGGCAAACTCTGTGGAAGAGATGTTTTTCAGATGGTTCTGCTGGGCGCTCATCGTGAAGATCGGCTGAAAACAGAATAAAACAAACACAAGAACAGAAAAAAAGCGGCATGTTAATTATCGAATGGTAAGCAACCTGAGATTTGAAGGCTTCCAAAAATATCAGATCACCTAGACAGCACTGAGATTAAATGGAGAACAAATAGAGACTTCTCAGATGTTTCTCCTGAGAGAAAGACTGAAATAAAAAATTAAAGCTAAATAGAAAATATTGCAAAAACACTGCAAAAAACAATAACTAAAAAAACTTGAGATAACATATAATTACTAAAGTTTAAACCAAAAAAATAAGAAAAAATTATAATGAATATAATAAATTAAAATAAATAGAAAAACACTGCAAAAAACACTAACTAATAAAACTGACATAATATAAAATTACTAAAATTTAAACCAAATTAAAATGAAAACAAAAATAATAAATTCTAATAATAATAAATAATAATACATTATTTTAATAAAAATACAATTATAAAATAAAATAAAAAATGACAAAAACATAATAAAATTACTAAAACTAAAAGTAAAATGAAAACAGAAAAAAAAAATCAAAACTTATTCAAAATATTAATAAGCACTGTAACAGTATACGAATAATACTAAATTAACACCTCAATATGAACTCAAAAATTTCTCATCAACTGATCTGAAATGCTTTCCACATTCATTTAATAGCTTTATAATCTTACTGGATGACTCATTTGTGATTATTTTGATTTCTACAAATGTCTTTTAGGAGAAACAGAATTGATAGCAATAAAATGTTCCTTGCAGAACATAAAAACTGGCCGAAAGCAGAAATGACCATGCAAATGAGCAGCACAGTGTCTTTAATGTGACGTGCACCTGAAGTCCTCCCAGCGTGAGCGTGACGGACACGTCCAGCGGAGTGTTGACCACTCCTGCCACAGATTTGATCAGAGACATGAAGAGCAGCGGGAACCAAATGATGCAGATCAGGAGCATCACGATCATGCCGCCCATTCCATACTTCACAACCATCTTCTTCTTCTGTCCGCGCGGCTGAGGGTAACGCTGCCACACGACCACACACAAATGCTTAGGATGCTGCCTTGAGAAGAAGCTGTCTATGTAGACTGTGTTATTTCTCACTCTCTTACCTTCTCAGACTCCCTCCAGCATTTGAGGATGAAGATGTGAGCGTAGATGTCCTCCACACAGATCCAGCTAGACAAGCTGAGCGTCGTGTCCGTCCAAATCCAGTCCATCACCGCCCGCAACTCCGTCAGGAACGGGATCAGACGGAACCTGGGACACACAACACACACGAAGCAGGCGGATCCGTTATGTATAGAAACCGACTTAGTTTGCTTTAATTTCCTTTTACTTATAAAAGTAATGGTTGACCAATATATCAGCTGATATCTGGCATTTTTTAATCACCAGCATTGATTATCAACTAAGTTTTTATGTTTGGCTGATGTATCAGAAGTGGGACTTTTACTTTGAGAATAACTGGGATTTTTATTTTTACAATAAATGGGACTTGACAGCGATAAGAATGTCAGGCACCTGCGCTCCCACTTACACGACTCTGTTTAACAGATCTGTGTAATAAATTATTTTAAAATTACCTCCAATTTATACATTTCATATTTTTAACTGTTTCTTTATTTGTAAATTTTTTTTTTCTATAATAGGATTACGTTACGTCTATAATAGGATTGAAATTAAGTTCAAATGATTTTTTTTTTCCAGATAATTTTATAATTTTATTTGTCAAATTTTCTTTTTTCTATAATAGGATTACGTTACGTCTATAATAGGATTGAAATTAAGTTCAAATGATTTTTTTTTTCCAGATAATTTTATAATTATTTATTTATAATTTAGTATATATATTATGTAAAATAATTATAAAGAAATTGTCATCCATGTGTTTTTACTATCTTTAATTTAAATAGTCTGAAATCATATATATCAGCCATTGACCACCCTGCTCTCTAAGATATCGGACATGTATACAGTATACATGCAACATCACCCTATAAACTGCTGTTGAACAGGTTTCTCACCCCTGGAAGAGGAAGAGGTTGACGTAGCTGTAGCTCTTGGTGAGGAAGTTTCCCAGGATGCGAGTCGGATATCCACAGCGGATCTGATACGCTGACAGGCCGAAGTAAATACATTTCACAAAGTACCACAGCTGAGCGATAGTGTTCTGACTGAAGCGCCTGCACAGAGGAGATCAAACACATGTCAGGACATTCAGCCCATTTCTCTGCATCATTTGTTCTCACAGAATGTCTTAATTTTGTTCTTTTTTTTTCAGTTTTACTTTTTCTGGATTCCGTTGCTTAAATACATGTTTAGTAAACAAAGTGAATGTCTAAATTGAAATCATGAAACTTTAAGTTTTAAAACAAAAATTACATTTGTAGGACCCTATGAAATCCATTTTATTTTTTCTCAAAT